>NC_056749.1:452542432-452784932 GCF_019279795.1 Protopterus annectens | reverse complement strand
CTTATGACTTTGGAACAGTGAGTTGAGTGAGTGAGTGTGTGTGTGTGTGTGTGTGTGTGTGTGTGGGGGGGGGGGCAAGGGATGAACTGGCAGTTACCCAGATCTCATGCCCTCTGAGAACTTGGGGAAATTCCAGCATGAGTGACCTCTGATGGACAGCAGGAGCATAGCTGGATAAGCGTATGTAAGGAGAAGTGACAGGAATCCTATACAGAGTAAGCAAATGCAGACAACATGGACATTACCATAAGTGCACATCACTCTTCCTGCTACAGATTTTGATTGGCACCACAGGCTGATGCCTCAAAAAAGCCAGTCTACTACCCTTTATATCCACATCTAAAATTTATACCATGAGGCTTACACTTTAAAATGTCAGGGAGCCTACACAGTGAAGGAGCACATCCAGAATTACTGAGTAAGGAGCTATTAACAGCACTAGGAGAAAATTGTATGGGTTGTGATAATAGCCAGATTGTGAATAGTAAGTCAGCAGGGGATTAAATTAAAGAAGTAAATAAATACAACAAATCCAACTCTTCACTTATCACATCCTGATCTGTTCTCAAGCTATCCATATATCTCTCTTGATTATCCAGTGATCTCCCATATCTATAGCATTTGGCAGAATTAGCTACTCAGGATAGAAGATCTTCCTTTATGAATAGCTTCTATAGAACTTGTAAATAACACAATTTAAAAGCCTCCTTCTCCAACTCTCGGTTATCACACTTCTGACAGTCTTTATTTTTCTATGACAATACTGGTCATGAAATATTGTGGTTGTTCTTCACCATTGGGTTCCCCCATATTTATCATATTCAAATGGCTGATATATCTTCTGTTGAGCTTTCCATCTATCCAAGAGACAATGCAAGGCCTTGCTTTTGTATCTTTATCAACTACTTCACTTGTATCCTACCCGTGGCGTTTGAATTCTTATTTTATTTCCAGTCTGTAATTCTGCTAGTCTTATATAGTTTCTGTAATAAGACTGGTTCAGACTCTGTTGATTTTTTCCAGCATTTAATTTACATTGTATTAATTATCAAGTGTTGTTGACATAACCGAAATAGGTAATTTGCTTTGTAGAGAGACTGCACCTCAGCAGTGGCAAATTATTTTCCAATAATTATGGGTAGATAATCTTGAAAACTTTTGCTAATCTTCCCTACACCTCATTCAGTGTAAATTGGATAAAGTTCCATCTATTTAGGTTTGGCTCTCCAAAGCTGAGCTCCTAGATTGCTGTTTTCCATAGGTAATCAATGCCTCAGTGGTTTCTAAGTGTGCATCACCAGTGATTCAATTCTTTTAATAGATTTCCATTTTTTAATGATTTTGCGACACTGGAGTTGGTGCATATAACTTTGGAGGGAGGACTTATTTTTCATGGGAGGGGATGGTGGGCGCTTGCTCTCTTTTGGAAAATGCTTACTTTTTATCTTTTTCCACTGATTGAATTCCTGACCTGTTGTGCTCAGTGATTGTTTTCCCAATGAGTTAAAACTTGACAAGTGACAGAGGAAGTCTTTTGCTACACCTCTTTCTCCAGCAAAAATTCAGTCTTAGGAAATGTCTATCAGAAATTCCCTCTCTTGTCAATATATTCTGTCAGAGAATGTTATATCTCTTTCATTACCCTCCTTTCCTGACACCTTAAAGAGAAAAAAATCACATTAATTGCCATCAAAGCAAAAAAAAAAAAGTATTAATTAATTTAATGTTTAAAAGCAGTATCAAATACCAAGCAGAGTAAAACATATGAACCTCTTCAGTGCTGATCTTCCAAAACAGAACATATAGAAAGATAGATAGATTTTTTAATGGAAAACTGAAAAGAGACTGTTATGTTTATATCTGTCCATCAACCAACAATTACTACATCATTAGTTACTTTTAATTTTTTAGGAACACAATTTTTGTTTTCTAGGAAATCTCATAAATATTTCAAATTTTTTGCCAATAGTTCTTTTTTCCCCTAAACTTTTTTCAGCTTGTTTTACTATCACTAATCTAAAATCCCTAAAAACCTAATCAGGTTTTTCTTCAGATAACCATACCATCAGTATAAAAAAAAATCACAATATGGAATACACTTTAGCATTTAAAATTCAAAATTATTCATTGTTATGAAAAACTAACTGTGCAATTCAATAAAATGCCAACCATTCCTGCTAATTGTCCTATACAGTTGGTTAGTTACCTCAGTTATAAGCAAATGCATTTCAGAGGCAAGTATGGCAACATTGAGAAAAACCTCATTACTGCCTCTTTACCATGTATCTGAATCAAGTGCTAGTGTTTTCAAGCCTGACTGCGTCATTTATCTGTCTAACACAGTGATGGCGAGCCTTTTGGGTTCGGCATGTTAAAAATTTGGAAAATGCCTATCCTGACTCTGCTGGCCTGTCACCACCCACAAACAAAAGAGAAACAATTATTTACATAGTCATTTATTTAAAAAAAATACAGCCAATCATGTGTGCTATGTATTCTAAAAGTAAAAGAAAAATCAGTGACTTACAATAGAGAAAACAATATGCGCACTGATAATCGGGCTTAAAATAGTGCACCAAAAATTACCCTACTTTTAATAGTAATTTTGAATTGAACTGAAAAAAATACTGCATTTGATTTGATTAATATCGAGTAATGATTTTTTTTGTTGCTGAGTTTTAATAGATAAGTGCAGGGTCACATATTTCTTGTATTTTTGTTCACTCAGTTTCTTTGGTATCTCGGGTATTGATGAACGATGGTGTATCACCCAAATCATTGTGGCCTGTCACCTTTGACATGCATCATAGGTTCACCATCACTGGTCTTCTAGCACCTCATGCACCATGTTAGCAGAAACTATCACCTACACGTGCACTCATACACCCACACGCACCCCCAAACACATACACACACACACACACACACACACACACACACACACACACACACACACACACACACTGAAACACAAATCCAAAATCTTGATTTGTTACCAAAGCAGGCCTTTCCACTGTCCCCATTTTGAAGGAAAGTACCTATTTTTTAAACCTGATTTACCATTGTACATGATATACTTATTTTTTGAGGTATGCCCCTACTTGCAGGCTATGCTATCTGACCAACATACTACAGGCAACAATAATTAAAAAAAAGGGCACACATGTTATATCTCCCTTTTCAGAAGCAAAAATATATTACCTTGTATTGTAGAATTTTTCAGTCTATAGATTTTACACCATCTCTTTGATAACGTGCTTATATTTTTCCATAATTTGAGCTACTCTGCTTTTTCTGAACCATGTGCTTTTGGTATCCCACATTGCAGATGAAAGCAGGAAAAGTTATGTGCTATTTGATATTCAGACTTTATGAGAATTAGAGGTCCACGTTTTTGGCTAGATGTGCCTATTATTCAAAGGTCTTCCTTTGTACCTAATTTCAGTGTGTGCAGGTTCAGAAATATATACCAAATCTCTTCTAGTACAAACAGCCTGAAACATACTTCTATTCATGCCACTAGAGACATGTACACACACAACTACACACAGTTGCACTACTGCAGCCCTGTATGTTTGCTGAACTTTCCTGCACTTTAAGGATTCTCATAGAAGTGAATGGTTCACCATGATGTTTTTATGGTGGTCTCTTTTTTCAATAAGATTATAATTTTCTCATCCAAACTTATACTTCTGTTATCATTTTAAGCCTTACTAAATGCCAGGGTAAATCTTTTAAAATGTATTACTTATCTAAAGATAACTGATGCGATACATTCTGCAGTATAAAATAACAGCTGACAGATCATTATGTATGTTTTTTTTTTTTTTTTTTTGAAGAGTCATTAATCTATGCCCAGGGTCATAGGTTCACTGACAGGATACAGTTTGGAAGTGGGTAACATGACAGTAAGAAGGAGACTGGCCATCCTATGAAACCAGGAGACAAGATGAAAGGGTAGTACAACAAGGCCACTTGTCCGCTTGTCTTAGAAGCTAGAGTTCACTACTCAGATAGCAGAAAGACTACAAATGGTGCAGGAAATGTGGTGAGCGAAATTCGCTTCAAAACAGGAAGGAATGCCATCAAAATTCCTGGCAATCAGAGTCTGTTATCTTGCCTATGCCCCACATTAGAGTTTTTTTTTTTTAAAACCTTTATTGAATTATCACTTGAGAGATAGGCCAAGTTACATTTATACAAAAGTAATTAAACTGTATTAGCAAATTAACATTAACAAACTTTATACTTCATAGGTTCATAGGTGTGTACTAGGCTAATGGCCCTAGAGCCTTTACAAGAATAGCCCAAAAAGATTGCCCAGGCACCATGCCACCTGATGTTAGTTCACAGTGCTCCTATCCATTAAGAAAACTGGAGTGATCCCTGGGGTGAAATTTCTGTTACCCATCCACTCATCAAGATTTCTCTTGAAGAGGGCCAGCGAGATGCTCTGCTTGACATGAATGGGAAGCTTATTCCAGAGTATGGACAGTCTTTGGGAGATGAACCTGTCCCTCCAGCATGTTCTATTAATTGTGGTAATGAGGTTGTGATCACTGGAATGTGTGGCACGGTGGGATTGGGATTTCTTTAGCTGTAGCATTTCAAGTTGGACTGGGCAGACATGTCTTTGTAAGTCAAGTAGAGACCAAGTACACGATAAGAGACTGAGAACAGCTAAAGTTTCTTGAGTCTGTCCATGTAGGGCATGTGTTCAAGGCCTAGAATCCTTTTTGTGAGGTACTATTGTGACCTTTCCAGCTGTTGTAGGTGTCTAGTCAGGTACATGCCAAATGGGGCAATATATTCAATGAGTGGTCTAATGAGGGATGAGTAGAGAGGCATGATGACCTCTTTCTTCCTGGATGCAAAACCTTTGGTTATAAGATGTGCCACATAGAAGGACTTTCTAACTACAGTGGCAATGTGGTGGTCGAAGGTGAGGTGGCTGTCAACCTGGGTGTTAGTGTTCAGTGGGCTCCCATCAACGTGGTAATTCATGGGAACTGAGTTTTTTTCCAAAGGGGATGATAACACATTTTTTTGGCATTAAGCTTCAGGCCATGGTTCCAACACCAGTCATTCTTCTCAGAGAGGCCCTTTTGTAGAATGTCTGCATCACTTGGGGAGTATATAATGGCTCCTAGCTTGCAGTCATCAGCGAACATGGTCAGACAGAGTCCTTCTGTGTTGGCCTGGACTTCTAAGAAGATGCCAAACAGAAGAGGATCCTGGACTGAGACCTGTGGGACTCCGCTCATGACTGGTCGACAGTCTGACTTGGAATCTACAACTTTCACTCTGTGTGTCCTGTCTGTGAGCCAATTTGAAACCCACCCAGTAATGTAAGGATTGATGCCTAGTTTGGTAAGTTTAACAGTGATACCTGAGAGGGGAATGGCATCAAAGGCCTTGGCCAGGTCGAGGTAGGCTGCATGCACTGTCTTACCCTCATCCACAGCCTTGGTGACTGCCTCAAAGAAGTCAATCAGGTTCCGCAGGCAGGATCTCCCCTTGACAAACCCAAACTGTATAGGGTCAAGAGTTTGGAGATTGCCTATATCTCTGTTAAGCAGGTCCATGATGATGTGCTCCATACCTTTGCATACCAGACTTGTCAGGTTAATGGGGCAATAGTTACCAAGGTCTGTAGTTGCTCCCCCTTTATGGAGTGGGATGACTGTAGCATTTCACCATTCTCTAGGGACATAGCCTGAGGTAAGGCTGTGATTGAACAGGGCACACAGATGTGGTGCCAGTTCATTTTGTAGCTCATGTAGGATGCAGCCAAGGATATTATCAAGTCCCATGGGTGCTGTATTCTTGGCTTTGGACAATGTACCTTTTATCTGTGTGGCAGAAATGGTGGGTACCAGGCCTTCTTCTGGTATTGCAATAGGAGCCTTGGGGGGAGAGAGGGGTAAAATTGGCACTGAATCTGGCAGCCAGTATTTTGGCTATATCTGTTGGCTGAGTATAGGGGATGCCATTGTGCAATAACTCAGAGCAAATCTGGGTATTGCCTTGGAGGTTTTTTATATTGCTATAGAAGGGTTTGCACTTGTTTTTGGTGTCAGCCGCAATTCTGCCTTCATAGCTGGCTTTAGAAGATTTGATAAGGGATCTCAGGTTTTTGTTGAGACTGATATACTGCTATATATCATATATCCTAAGCAACATTACATAAATTATTCAATTCCTGCCCCATTTTTTAAACAAAGAACATCTTTATTGAACCATCACTTCTGACTTAAGCAATCATACAGTTATATAAATGAAAACAAACCACATTGACACAATCCTAGTTACAAGCACTTTACATCACAAACTATACTGACAGAATCCCAACTGCAAATATTATACATCACTTATAATTTACCCAATCATTTTCAGTCAAACATTACATAGTTCATAGCTGAATTAAGTTCTGCTTTTTTTAAATCTCATTCTTCCCCTGTATGTATTGTTCCCACAATTCCCATTTTTTTCCTGTTTAGATTGCTCCTACCCTTTTTTAAAGACCTTAATTCCAGTTGTTTTATCTCTGTTACTATGTTCACTACTTCTAATATAGTTGGTTTAGATTCTGATTTCCATTTTCTAGTAATTGCTTTTTTGGCAGCCACCATAATTAGAATCAGCAAGGCCTTTCCATGTCTAGGTAATTGTGTTTCTGTATCACAGCTCTGGAAAATGATCTACCTCATCACACCAATCCACCTTCCCAGCATCTCTGACAGTGCATCCCAGAGGGAATCCTTAAAGTCTACCAACCCACCTCACTCCCAGAAAATATGTTCCCAAGTATCTCTTTCTTCCCTGTCACTTCCAACATTTCCCCACATTAGAGTTTTGATGATACGAAAAAGAGTGCATTCAGGCAGACATCGCAGGTCCTACTAGATACAGAAGGACAACATGAGTTGGTGTTGATAATGGGGAATCTGAATGACTATGTCAGGACAAATAGAGAGCAGGATATGAAGGGTGTCTGGCCCACCTATATGAGATAACAAGAATAAAGAAGGAGAGGCCATTCTAGACATCTGTTTGTCAAATGGCTTAATGGTGGACAACACATAGTTTACCAAGACAGACTCATAAGATCACATACAAGAGAGTCCTCCATGAAACTTAGGTAGACTTCCTCCAAGTAAGGAAAGGACATTATGGTAGAATCAGAGATTGCAAAGTTATATCTGGTGATACAGTTGACACACAGCATAAACTGCTAGTGTCCACAATCGAGAAGACTATAAGGTTAACAGAGGTAAGACTGAAGACCTAAAAATTGACTGCAGTGAAAGCACAAGAGTTCTTAGAAATTCTCATGGCTCAAGCACCTCAGAAAGAAGAGGAGATAGGCTGAGTTTAAGAAGCTAGGTAGCATCACATACAAGTATGTGTAAAGATTATAAAACAGATATGCGGCCAAGTCGGGTATGGAAAAAAGGTACATAAAAAAGGTTGTGGTGAAGTCCAGAAGTACAGGAAGTCATCAAAAGAAATATGTGGTTTAGGAAAAATTGGAAGATAAAATTAATACTGGTTTGCTAACAAAAAGGCTGAGAGAACAGTGTCAATAGCAAAGAACAAAGAATCAGACGAAAATGGATCAGCAGATGACACAACAAAACTGTATCAGTTGCAAGGCAAAAACAAAAAAAAATAAAGCAGATAGATATCGGATACCTTTCAAAAGTAATGCCAGCACAAACCTGCTCATAAGTCCATAACACATCAAAGGCAGATAAAAGAAGTACTTCTAGCAACTTCTGAAAGAAGAATACTCCTCAGAAGCTATACTTCTCCAGGCACAGCTTAAAATGAAACATGAAGAAAGTTAAGCAGGGAAAACAGCAGACTCAAATGAAGTCACAGCAGATATGATTAAGATGTATCGCAAGTTAGAGAAGAAATGGCTCCTGAGGGTACTCATAGCAGTATGGAGAGAAAGGCATATCTCAAATGACTGAAGAATAACAATTATAGTGCCAGTGTACAAGAAAAAAGGGGGTACTTGCAAATGGATTCACTACAGAAGTATCAGACTCGTGTCATGCTACATGAAAGTGGTAGACATAGTGATTGATAAATGAATACACAGAGTAGTAGAAACTAAGATGGAAGATGAACAGGACAGATTCACATCAGGATTCATCTCAACTGATCTGCTCTTTGCAGGGACAGACAGTGGAGAAGAAGCTATAGATAAGGAAAGAGTCTGACAGGGCATTCATGGGCTTGGAGAAAACACATGCCGAGAATCCAAGAAAGCTAATTTGGGCTGTCAAAAGTTGAAATCCCAGAAACATTTGTAGAATTAGCATGGGCTATATAGAAGGACTTAGTGGCACACATAATGACAGCGTAAAAACTCACAGAGGGATTCCCAGTAAGAGTGGGTGTAGAGCAGGTTTCAGCCCACTGTTGTTTATACTGTTGATGGTCTACAGTAGCAAACAGATCTAAGAAGACAGATCAACAAAGCTGCTGTTTGCTGACAATGTGCCATTACACACAGACTCTGAACAGGAACTACAGCAAATGATAAGAGAATGGAATGCAAAACTGAAGGGACATAGGATGAAACAGAGTACAGGCAAGACAGCTGTTACTACAACAAATAGAGGAAATCAGAAGAACCTGAAAACTGAGATATAAAGGAAAACAGTGAAAAAGTTTATTAGCTCCAAGTTTCTGTGAGGGACGGTAGAGGAGAAAGGAAGGCTGAATGAGGAAGTTAAAGCTAAAATCAGAGGAACTGCATAGTGTGTCAGGTGTGGTGTGCGGCAGAAGAATGTAAAGCAAGCCGCAAAACAAGGTGTACAAAACAGTAGGGTGTTCAACACTTCTGCATGATACAGAAACCTGGGCAGTGAAGGCAGAGACGTTAAGGAAGTTAGAGCTGATGGAGTTGGAGTACCTGAGGTGAGTGGCAGGATGCACACTATGGCACAGATGAAGAAATCATGACAACAGAGCATAAGCTAGTGGACAAAAAAAGTGAAAGAGAAAACCTACACTGGTTTTGAGTACATATGCTGGAAAGTAGAAGTTGATTTGGAGATGATGATGACGTGAGAGAGACAAAAAGAAGGTAATAG
The DNA here is from genome assembly GCF_019279795.1 of Protopterus annectens. Classification (NCBI taxonomy): domain Eukaryota; kingdom Metazoa; phylum Chordata; order Ceratodontiformes; family Protopteridae; genus Protopterus; species Protopterus annectens. The sequence goes on along the minus strand of NC_056749.1, from coordinate 452,775,822 downwards.
GAAATAAGGATGTTCTTTTTGTCATTCCTTTTTAATGACATGAATATATAATTAAAATACTGCAGAACCCTAGCTGGAATTTAATGTGTAAGATGACACATAGCGATGTGCCCGGTTTCTGTGATTCTAAGTTATTAATTCATTGCTTGAAGGTTTTAAAATGCAACATTATGCAGAATACATGTTTAAATGTTGAAAAACTGTTCACATAATAACAAATGAATGAACTCATAGCATTTTATATAATTATAATCAGACACTGTTTTGGCATGAGTAATTCAAAAGCAAAAGATATCCATTTATAAATATAACTTAGAATAATATCTTTACAGTGCTTACATTTCAGTAAAATATGGGTCACCAAAGGTCCTTTATTAATACAATACAATTAAACCTGACTACTAGAAACATAGGACAGAGGTGAGGGTGAGAGCCCCCCACTTTCAACAGCTGCCTAAAGTGCCTTGAAACTGCTGTCAGAGTAGTGATTACATAGAAACATTTGCACTGCTGTTTTCCAGATAACTGCAAGCTCAGGCAGCAGGAAAAATACAATTTGAGTAATAAATTACCTTAGCTCATGGCTACCATGTAAATACCTGTGTGAGTGTTTCTATGGCATACTCAACAACTTCTTTCATCAAGAATTTTGGACAAAGACAAAAATAACATGAATGAAGGCTCAAAACCAAGGGAACATTTTTAAAGATTTCTAATTTGTTTAAAAATTAAATAGAACAGGTTTTGCATTAATATGTGTTTTATGAACAAAAGAAGTATGACAATTTAATGGCTGGCATTAGTGGCGGACAGTAATTCTCTTTAGACCTCTCAATTTTTGCTTAAAGAATTCTGGACAAAACCACAGTTAATGGGGATAAAAGGACATGTTTTAAATATTGCTCACATAAGCTGAGAAAGCTGCTAGAATAAGGTTGTATATTAGCATTTTTCTGAAGAGCACAATCCATAATGGTCTGCCGCAAAATCTCAAATTTTATGTGGAACAGACCAAAAATATGAAGCAATAATCTGGACATTCTGTGAAATTCTAGATAGATTAGAGGTATGATCCTGACTGATTTTTCCAGAAAACAAAGCATGTTATGAGAAACAGGACAAAAATTTGAGGCAACATTGGAGATGTTCTGAAAAGATTCTGAACAGTTTATTTATTTATTGATTGCAATTTGCTTACTAGGTAAGTGGACTGGCCTATTGACCATTTTCAGGCACAACCCAGGATCTAGAACAGTAAAGATAACAATTTATATAGGTACAATAAGACATTACATTCATGTACATCAAACTTTACTTTTAAAAGATACCTCTCCACTGCACAGTGTATGTATGATTCCCATAAATTGACAGACCTGTGTATTTATTACATTTAACTCACTGACTACTAGAGTGAGTTTGACTGTCATGTTTAATAGCCTGTTTCTGGGAGAATTTTCCACAAAGACACACTTCACTGGAGCTAGACTGACTTTCTGTTAGTAATTATTTTGATGTATTTATTCATTCATCCTTTTAGACCCACTTTATGCTTGTCAGGATCATTAAAAAAAAGGCAGATATTATCTGACAGGTTATGGGAGTAAGCCATTAAAAAAGAAAAGTTTGCATTCATGGATATTCCAAGGCCAACTAGTCTTATGACCATTCATGACTTGCCAGTACCCTTCCACAGCTGGCCCTTCCTTTTTCCCGGAGGGCCATATCAGTTAAACCCAAAGTAAATTTGGGATACCCGTCCACTCATCTAATTTAGGTTTAAAGTAATCACACTGCTTAACAGGCCAGGCATTTAAAAGTTGCCTCTGTCCTTTCCCCCAGAGGGCCATATCACCCAAACCCAAAGTAAATTTATGGATACCCATCCAGTTATCTAATTTAGGTTTAAAGTAAGATAGTAAATCACACTGCTTAACATGTAGGAAGGTTTATTCCACAGGTTTGTGAAGTACTGTGCTGTTGGTGAAGATTAAGATTTTTGGTTCTAGTACTGGTTGGAGAAATTTGGACTTGCAGGGAAACATGAGATTCAAAACAATTGTGTCTCTAATGCTGCAGTCAACAAGACAGAAATCACCCCTCTAAAGTCTGTAAGACACTGAATAAAGGGATAGAGTTTCCAGACTATCTTAGTAGCTCAAGGACTTTAGGCCTGTGATCTTTTTAGTTAGGAACCTCTGGGTCTTGCTAATTGTGTGATATTATTAATGATTCATATATTCATACATTGTAACATTGTAACTAGGCTAACAACCTGGGGGGGAGTGGTATTTCTAAACCTACGTAACTATTCCTGAAAGAATAATGATGCCCTGTTTCTTAATAGAACGTTGATAGCCAGGCATTTTAAGCTACCTCTGTCCATAAGGGACATAGATGCTAGGCCTAGTGTAAATTTCCTCTTCCCAATCCATTAGTCTAAGTTGCACTTAAACTGGATAACAGATGAACTCAGCTTCACATGGATGGGAAGGCTGTTCCATAGGAGGGGCAGTCTCTGAGACAAATATCTGTCTCTCCAGCATGTTCTGTTTAAATCACAGACAAAATTCAGGTCCCTAGACCTTAAGTCACAGACAAAATTCAGGTCTCTAGACCTTATATTTTTGGTACTTTTTGAGTAAAGATTATGTAGGAGATTCATAAGTGTGGGGTTTGTGGATGCCTTGTAAGCCAGGCATAGATCATCCCTCAGTAATCTATAAGAGAGTGAATACAGGGAAATGGCTTTAAGGTGCTCTGCATAAGGCAGGTTTGTTACAACTTGTACAAGTTTTCATTTTCCCTTTTCCTTAGATTCATGGTTTCATATGTTCACAGTTAATTACTAGGCTATCTTTCTTAATAGTTCTTCCTAAGACTAGCCAATTTACCTCCCAAAGGTGAGAATCAAACACTGTACCTTGTGTCTGTGAGTTAAACACCTTAACCATTATATCAACACCCAGTCAAACCTAGGTGCATATTAGGCTAACTGCTCTGAAGAGCAATTTTAAGCCTTGACAGAAACCCAAGGGCAGAATCAAACCATGTACCTTGTGTCTATGAGGTTTAGACCTTAACCTTTATGCCAATCCAACTATTTTAAAATTATGCAGTTGAATTTCCCATCTTTGGAGAAATTAAAGGGGTCAAGCCAACTGAAGTGTGCAATGGAAGAGCCCCACCCTGGGGAAACCACATTTTTGATCATGGTATTCCCCCTGCCAGATATACTCAAAGGTGGCATTGTGCTCAAAACCTATCCTGATCAATGATGAGTATAAGGGAAGGATTACCTCTTTATATCATGATGATATTCCCTTGGCAATTAGATAGGACAACCTTTGTCACATGATGGTCAAAAAGATGGAGCTATAAGCCCAAGTGCCAGGGTCCCTGATAACATTTTCATTTTGTAGTGGTGTATTTTCAGTACAGTATGATGAGGGATTGTCTACCAAAACTGTTGATACTAAACTTTCCAGCATTTACTTTCAGATCATTTTATGTACACCAATGGTTTACTAGCAAGAGTTCATTCAGAAGTGTAGGGTGTCATAGGGTGACTTAACAACAACATCCAGTTTGCAGCTATCTGCAGACTTTATTAGCTGGAATTCTTGGCTGTCAACTTGGAGATCTGAAAAGTAAATACCAAAAAGGAGATGTCTCAGCATTGAGCATTTAGGAAGGCCACTGGTCACTTTCATATTTAATAATGAATCATCTGCATCTCACACTATATCAGCTCTCTCTCTCTCTCTCAGCCAGTTTGCTATCCATCGTATCACATACTGGTCAATTTTTTTAAAGTAATTAGCTTTTGTATGACACAAGCATGGGGAATGGTGTTGCAAGACTTCATCAGGTCAAGATACACCACATGCACTGTGTGGCCACCATCTACAGCCTCTGTAACCCTTGTGAATAAATTTACCAGGTTAAATAAACAGAATGTACCCCTCACAAATGTAAAACTGTTGGGGGTCAGTTCAGGCAAGAGTTATGACAATCTGCATCTTTACAGTATCGGCAAATGTTTTCAGAATCCAAAGAAAACAAAAACTTGGTGAAATGTGTTTTCTGAGAGCTGATGACATTGAGGTTTAACTTTGATTTTAACCTCAGTGATATCAACTGAGAGAAATATGTGACAGGCGCCCATAGACTATGATGAACACATGTTGTGCATTGCAGAGAGGCATCCATTAAGGTGTGCGGACATCCACCTTAAATGATTCTGCAAAGTGAAGAGAGACATTTATTTGTGCAATGGTTTTAATACAAATTTTACAAAACAATTATTAAAAAATGGCCCAAGTAAATATGGATACACTTTTGCAAATTGCATTATAGCATTTCACTCGCAAGATGCTATAATGCAGTGCTATATTATGGCAAAACACTTTAAATGGGGCAGTCTCTGGGACTACTGAATATTTTGACTCTGGCCTTGGATGAAATGAAACCCCTGCACTCCACTGTCCACTGCATACCTCTCACTGTGCCCACTTCCTCTACCCTGGCCTTAACACACCATTCAGAAAACTCTTGTTTTCTCATACTTTATTGTACTTTTCAAATTGTTCTTGCATTCTTTAAATAAATCCTAAATGGATAAGATTGCTCTGTAATAAATGATCAGGAAATATTCAAATTAAGCTGGAGGTCTCAGTCCCCCAGAAGCCATAGAGTTCTAGACACGCTGAGCTGCATTTTAGAGCTTTTTTTCCAAACATTTGAATAAAAGATAGCCTGAATGAAAATAGCTGGTAATGTAAGAAATTTGTTATTTCTCTTCATTTTCTTCCTGCATCCTTTCACTACTCCATAAATGGTCAAAACTGCATGTAATAATTGTGCAGGATCCTGTTTGGGCTTCAGAAGCTACAAAGTACTATATGCTGTCAGGTACATCTTAGAGTTTTTTCTCCAGCCTTTTGTTACAAATGTGGCTTGTGAAAATCATGACTAAGTAAAGAAATTCAGCCATATTTTTTTCTTTCAATGAAGAAATACATTGTGTCCAAGGTTTATTTATCAAAGTTGACAAAAAAATTTTCCAAATAAACTCAAAAGATAAATACTTGCAAAGATAAATGAATCATATTTTAGAGGAGTGTTTTCCTGTCAATAGAAATAGATATATAGTCACCTATGTGTACCCCTCTGATGTTAGACATGGATAACAGTGAATGAATAAATGGCCTCAGTCATATATTTAAAGTTGTTGTTGCCACATATAATACAGCTTGCCTCTTCACTTCCACCTCCAAAAGACAGCTAACTTCTGGGAATCCATCTGGCAACTAGAAAATAGTAAAATTATTTTAACTTGTTGATTTTGAATGAATATTCACAGTATGCCTTCTTATTCCTGCCTCCTCTCACAAAGTTAGCCACCTGTATTCACTTCTGATGTGTGATTGTGAGATAAGTCAAAAAATGATCACAGTCATATATTCCAGCCTGTTGCTAGTAGACATTACACTGTCCCTACATACGCTATTGTTTTCTTCTATGCACACCTCTGAGGTTTGTGCAAATGGTTGAAGAAATAACCCATGGGATATCAATTTTAGTCCAGTACTCACCTTGCTCATAATAAAGTTGCTCCTTAAACTAAAAAGTAATTCTGTAGCTGTAGACCATCTACCATCAGACTACTTAAAAATGGCTGCATAAGTCATAGCTTTCCCTGTGTTCATACCCTTTCCAAAATACTAGAGAAATGCATCCATATGCAGCTGTTGCAATACCTAACCTCAAATAACATGCTGTCCGAAACACAATGTGGTTTTAGGCCCCAGTTCAGCACCACTACTGTTATAAGACATTTTAACAATATAATAAACCAGCATAGAAACAATGGCCTACTTGTGTCCACCATGTTCTTAGACTTGTCAAAAGCATTTGATACTGATTTGCACCAATAACTGATCATTCAACTTGCTTCAGTAGAACTTTCACAATTCTCCTTGTCATGGTTACTTATTTACCTATCTGGAAGGCAACAAGCCCTTAAATGGCAACAAATCTACTCATCCTTTCAAACAGTTACTACAGGTGTTCCTCAGGCCTCAATCCTCGGACCTCTCCTACTTAATATCTTTATTAATAACCTCCACACCTCCACTCACCATGCTAATTTAGTTCAGAATTCAGATGACTCAGAATTAATATATGCAGCCTCAACAATAAATAAGCTCCAAGACGTTAACCAAAAACCTTTCTAATCTGTAGAAACATGGCTCAAAGAATCAAACCTTATACTCAATCCAAAGAAAACTAAATAAGTGCTTTTTACCCCAAAACATTGCCAAAAATCAAAAGCAATCTTTTACCATAAATTCAGCAAATAATACTGTCATCGAAACTGTTACTCACAATAATATTCTATGCGTTATAATAGATAGCAACCTCAAATATGATGAGCAAATGCTGCACACCACTGAATCTTCATACCAGAAACTAGGGTCTCACTTTTTTTAATTTCTCCATATCTTTTGGGTTTCTAATACCATGACAGGAATGGACCCCATTCCTAAGTCAAAGTGCAATTAAAGTCCATGAAATTAGTATTGTTTCAGTCTTTGATGTCAGCCAAAAGTGATCTTCGCAGCACCCACAATGGGCCCAGTAATGACTCCTGCAATTTGTTTGGAGTTACATGCATTGGTAGCATATCTAAATATGATTGTGGATTATTTTTTATAAGACCTGTTGCTCCGAATACTATTGGAATTGTCTGGGTATCTTTCCTACTCTCTTGTTTTTGCCTGCAAATCTTGATATTTTATGACTTTGTGTCTCTCTGTTGACTGTAGTCACTGGGTATAGTGATTTCAATGATCAATGCTACTTTTGCCTTCTTTTCATGGACCACTGTATCTAGTTTTCTTACATCTATCTTTTGAACTGTTTGTAATGGATGATCCCTTGTGATATAGACTTCATTGTTTTCTATGATGCTTTGTGGTTCATGTTTCCAGTGTTTTTCAGGGACTTCAATACCATGTTTGTATAATCCTCAGTGCAACAGTCTTGCCACATTATTATGCCTTTCAGTATACAATCCTTCTGCCATTATTATGTCACAACAAGCAATAAGGTCTAATTCTAATTCTGTTTTACAAAACCTGCATTTGTCTATTTCTCCAACATGTTCAATGGACTTTGTAAACAGAGTACATAGCCCATTCTCTTTGGCTGTTGATATTAACCTTTCATCTTTTGGTTTGAATTTGCCTCTCCTTAACCATTCCTGCATTCAATCCTGATCGACATGAGGTTCTTCCATTAGTTTTCTGTCCTTGCAACTATATTTATGCATTTTCCACATTTCTTGCCTTCTCATCTTATTCTTCACCTTATATTATTTATTTTGTTTTTTGGCACATTTAGTTGTTGCCTGATTTTTATCTTTTTCTGGTTTGATTTCTGTTCCTGCTTGATGCCAATATGTTTCTGCTAGACTAAGCAGGGAAGTCATCTTAGATTGCTTCTGCTCATTTCAAAACTTTCACTACATTTGAGTCTTATGAGGTCAGTAGATGTGTGTGCAGTCCCAAAATTGTAGATCTATACATGTAATAAATTTCAACATGGTCCATACCTCCTTCGCAATGGGGAATATATAATCTTGGTATGCATTGATTTTTATAAATCATTAAGTGAGCATGAAGCATCCTTCTTATTTTCATGTCTAATCTATCCAACATATTTTGGTCAATCACTCTAAAACTGTAAGTTAGGGCAGGAAGATCAAAGTGGTTTATAGCCTGAATTTTGTTTCTAGATGTAAACACTGTTTTTGCAGATTAATTTAAGTATTCTAAAATATTCCTTACTGTTTTATTCATATTTGTTCATGTTTCATTGTTGGCCCTTCATTAATTCCCAAATATTTATACACTCCCTCTTGCTCAAGTTCTTTTATATCACGTTCTTGTCTCAAACTGATGTTTTCTTGATGTTGCAGTTTTCCCTGCTTTAAAGGTTGCTTTTGCACATTTATCAAGACCAAATATTCTTCTTCTTCTTTCGGCTTTTTCCCTGTTAGGGGTCGCCACAGTGGATCACCTGTCCAGATTGGCAGTGGAGTTTTACGGTGTCAGGTTGTCAGCCTGGCACCCAACCTTCCACAGAAGGCATACACACACACACACACACACACACACACACACACACACACACACACACACACACACACACACACACACACACACACACACACACACACCTAGTCCCAATTTAGAGTATCCAATCCACCTACAGCATGTCTTTGGGATGTGGGAGGAAACTGGAACACCCGTAGGAAACCCATGCGACCACAGGGTGGACATGCAGACTCCGCACAGAAGGCACCCCAGCCAAGGATCGAACCGGAGAGCTTCTTGCTGTGAGGTGGCAATGCTAACCGCTACACCACTACTTGCAGTTGTACTTTCAGCTCCTCTTCTCATGAGCTATACAGTTCTAAATCATCAACAAAGAGAAGATGATAGGTCTTTACACTTTGTTGTTTTCTAGGAGGCAAATTATAGCCATGTCCTAATCTATTAAGTAGACAGCTTAAAGGGTTAAGGGCAAGAAAAAATAGCAGCAGTGACAGGAAGTCACCCTGGAATATCCCCCTTTGAAATTTTATCCATGAAACAATAATTTGTAATTTATCATGACTTAATTGCAAAGTGGTCTGCTACTGTTTCATGGTTACTGTAATGTAACTGATTAGTGTAGGGTATCTTAAACATTTTTAATCCCTCCATGATTGTGGGATATTATCAAATGCTTTTTTTTAATCAATCTATGCCATACTTAGATTCTTCCCCTTTTTACAGTTCTCCAGTATGCCTTTATTTAGCAACAGATGATCCTTTGTTCCATATGACTTTCTTTTAATACCCTTTTGTTCTCTTGCCATGATTGAATTTTCTTCAATGAACTCTGTCAACATCAATTCCAGAATATAGTTTATATGTCATTGGAAGGCAAGCTACTGGTCTGTAATTTTTAGGATAGCTTGTAGGTTCACTCTTAATTAGGACATTGTTTTTCCTGTTGTCAACCAGGTTGGTGTCTGTTTGGGGTGAGCGTATAAATAGTTCTTACTCATGGCTAAATCTTCGTGCAAAGATGTTAATACTTTTAGCCAGAAGTTAGGTACTATATCTGGGCCTGGAGTTTTCCATTTGGAGGATTTTCTTAACTTTATTTCAATCTCTCTGACTGTTACCTCATCCCCAGTTCATATCCTATACCTTTGAAATTCCTATTATTTCTTTTACTTCTTCTATACATTTAGCATCTTTGGTTATGTTCCACAGGGTCATAAAAAGGCTCCCTTTATAGGATCAATGTTTTCCTTACAGATACTGCATGAAAATCTCTAAGCACTGCCTTCTTACTGCCAACTCTCTTATAAGCTGCTCATAGCCTAACAAATTTAAACAATCCTCAAAACAAGAAACTTGCCTCCAGCTACAATAAAATAGCTAAATTTGCCACTAATGTTCCTCATATGACCCACCATTGTCATAGCTTAAAGTAATTAATTTGGCTTGACCTACATAACTACTTAACATATTCACAACTAACTACAGCATAAAAGCTCATTCATTATCCAGAAAAAAATGCCCTGCACTACAAAACTTTTACTGCCCTACTATCCAACAAGGTACCTCTGTTCTAGTAACAAATTCTTACCACTCGCAAATTAGTCAAATAATGTTGCAGAAGACTTGCTCCACTCCCAATATGTTGCTAAACTCTGAAATGTTATCCCCACACAAATAAAACTCTCAGATAAACTCAATAGTTTTAAACCACTGCTTAAACAAAATCATAACCTATCCTCTCCTGCACATGCTCATCACCAGATTAAGACTTTGTGCTCACAGTATGATACTCTCTAAATACTCTCTTTAAACAGAATGCTCTCAAACTCTCAGTGAAATGACAAAATATGTTTTAAACAACAAAGAACAATGCAGGACTATGTTTTAAACATAACTGCTGCCTGTACAATCCACTAAGTTGCATTGTTTCTCTTTAGTAACTTCTACCGCATTAAAATCTTAGAATATATAAATAACCACTGAATGTGTATAAAAGTAAATGGAAATGTAACTAATCTGTGTTTAACTGGAATTAAGTATAATGCAATGTATATAAATGGAGCTTTTTTCCCTGGGCCTCCTCTGAAAATAAGTATTACCCAGCCAGTGAGGTCAGGAAATAAACTTTTTTTCCACTGTAGTGCAATCTTGGAGTTGGTATACTTAATGTACATATGGGTGGGGGGCGGGCAGAAACTCCCACATTGGGGGTGCAGTGGAGCTTGCCCCCCCTTCAGAAATGCAGAAGAAAATGTACTTGTTAGTTATGTGTTGTTGCAGGTGGAGGGGATGTTATAGGTTCATAGGTTCATAGGTAGGTACTAGGCTATCAGCCCAAGAGCCTAAGTAAGCCTAGCCAACAAAGTTACCTGGATTACGCCAACCCAAGAAAGTTAGTTTTCTGTGCCCCTGTCAAGCAGAGCCACAGAAGTGATCCCCGGGGTGTATTTCCTATTTCCCATCCACTCGTCAGGATTTTTCTTGAAAAGTGTTAATGAGGAACTTTGCTTGGCATAGATGGGTAGTCTGTTCAGAGTATGGGTAGTCTCTGGGATAGGAATCTATCCTTCCAGCAAGTCCTGTTTATTGTGGTGAAAAGGTTTAGGTCCCTAGAGCATGTAGCTCAGAGGGATTGGGATTTCTTTAGGTGTAGCATGTCCAACAGCTGTGGGTTTGACATAGCTTTATATGTTAAGCAGTGATCATCTCGGAGTAGGCGATATGCTACAGAGTAAAGCTGGAGTTTTTTGAGACAATCAGTGTAGGGCATCTGTTTGAGACCAGTAATTCTCTTTGTGAGCTGCTGCAGATGTCTTGTGAGGCACATTCCAAAAGGGGCGTTGTACTCTATAATGGGTGTAATGAGTGTAGAGTCGAGGGGAACAATAACCTCTTTTTTCCTGGATGAGAACCCTTTTGTGATGAGGTGTACCATGTAGAAGGATTTCCTGACTGCTGTGGCAATGTGATTATCAAAGGCAAGACTACTGTCCACCTGGATCCCAAGGTCTCTTATCACACATTCGGTGTTAAGAAGACTGCTGCCTATGTGGTAGTTCATGGGTACAGAGTTTTTACCAAAGGGGATAATAATGTACTTTTTGGCATTGAGCTTGATGCCATGGCTCTGACACCAGGCATCTGTCTCAGTGAGGCCCATCTGTAGGATGTCCACATCATTTGGGGACTTGACTATAGCTCCTAGTTTGCAGTCATCTGCGAACATCATTAGCCAGAGGCCTTCTGTGTTAGCCTGTTCTTCAGAGAAGTAGATACCAAACAGGAGAGGTCCCAGGATTGAACTCTGTGGTACTCCACTTGTCACTGGTTTGGAGTCAGATTTGGAGTCTGCAAGTTTTACAGTGTGGGTTCTATCAGTGAGCCAGTTGGCAACCCATCTTGTGACACAGGGATTTATACCTAGTTTAATGAGTTTAGCTATAATTCCAGAATGGGGGATGGTGTTGAAAGCCTTGGCGAGATCAAGATAGGCTGTGTGAACCACCTTATCCTTGTCTACTGCTTGGTTGACTGCCTCAAAGAAGTCGACCAGGTTCAGGAGGCAAGATCTGCCTTTCACAAACCCAAACTGGGTGGGGTCCAGAGTTTGTAGGTTACCAATGTCTTTGTTTATGAATTCCATGATGATACATTCCATGGCCTTGCAGACCAGGCTTGTCAGGCTAATTGGGCGAAAGCACCCAGGATCCATGGTGGCTCCCCCTTTAGGGAGTGGGATAACTGTTGCTGTGCACCATTCAGTAGGCACAAAGTCTGATGTGAGGCTATGACTGAACATGGTGCTTAGGTGGGGAGCCAGTTTGTTCTGAAGTTCGTGTAAAACGCAGCCTGGGATGTTGTCCGGTCCCATGGATGCTGTGTTTTTGGCTTTAGAGAGTGCTACTTTTACCTGTAAAGTTGTGATTACAAGGACTCTGCATTCTTCTGGTATAGATATGGGCCATTTAGGGGTGAGAGGGGAGTAAAGTTTGCACTGAACCTATCTGCCAGGATGTTGGCAATATCAGTTGGTTCTGTCATTTTTGTGCTATTGTGCTGTAAATCAGAGCAGGTCTGGGTGTTGCTATTGAAATTCTTGACATAGTCATAGAATGCTTTGCAGCTGTCCTTAGAATCAGTGGCAATCTTGTTTTCATAGCTAGCTTTGGAGGATCTTATAAGGGATCTCAGCTTCTTGCTGAGGCTGGCAAGGGAGCTCCTCCACTCATGGGATTTTACTCTCTTTTGCAACAATTTCTTCCTTCTGTTGTAGAGTTTGTTTATGGCAGGGGAACACCAGATTGGCTTTCTTTTTTTGGAGGATAACGTCTTGGTTCTGTTTGGGATAGCACGATCTATGCACTCGGGTAAGCGCTTATAGAGTGCATTTGTATAGGATTCAGCAGTTGTAACTGTATTGTCCATCTGCATGGGTGTCATGAAGTTCACCACTTCTGTCTTAAGAAGCATGAAATTGGCTTTGGAGAATTTTTTACCATGGTTTCCTTAATGAGGGGAGGGGGTGGAATGTGAATATCTTGGGTGATTAGCTTATGGTCGGATCTGACCAACGAGGAGTTGACTTCAGGTGTGGAACACCGGTCACTCATGTTGGCAATGACTAGGTCTAGGATATTGTTGCCCCTGGTGGGAGTGTGGATAAGTTGATCCAGGGCATTGGAATTTATGAATTCCAGAAAGCACTGAATGAAGGAGTTGGTACATGAGTAGTTTTCCCAGTTAAAGTTGGGGCAGTTGAAATCGCCCAATATTAGGGTGTTTGGTTGAACACTAATATTTTCCAGTATATCAAGAAAAGAGGAGTGGGAATCCTAGGGCATGATGGGGGATCTGTAGCAAGCTACAATTTGGATTGCAGTTTTGCCCAGAGTTGGTTGCACTTGAATAACCTCTGCTGCATTATGCTGAGCAACTAGCCTGGAGGTGTGGATATCCTTAATGAATATGGACACACACTTCCACCTTTGGTGTTCCGGTCCAGGTTAGATATCCGAAAAGTGTGGTATACGTTATAGCCTGGTAATGCAGGGGTGCTCTCTGGAACCTTGAACCAGGTCTCAGTCACTGCACAGACATCGATGTTCTCCATTTTAAGGAGTGCCTCAACTGAGTGCATTTTGAGATTTAGACTTTTTATTTACATATGATTTAGACAAATTATTTACATATGCATTGTAGTTTTCAATGTTATGAAGCACATCTTCAATGTTATGAGTTTTCAGTGTTTTGGGATTTAGATGTTTTGGTCTCAGTGTTATGAAATTCAACGTTATGAAATTTCAATGTTATGAAGTAGACACGTATATATATATATATATATATATATATATATATATATATATATATATATATATATATATATATATATATATATATATATATATGGTTTACTATTGAAAATGCGAACGGCACTTGGGCGATGTCGAAGACAAAATAATCAATCTAGGAACGGTTTTAACATGGGTCGAGGTAGGTGTTCAGTATTATTCCCTACTACAAACATCTTCCCTACCTCGACCCATGTTAAAACCGTTCCTAGATTGATTATTATGTCTTAGACATCCGTGTTTCCGACCTTATACGTTCGTCTATCCGACTGTCGCCCAAGTGCCGTTCGCATTTTCAATATATATACTTCACCTCACAGCCTTATTTCCCTGCACCTTCTCTCAAGGAAACAAGAAAAGTCTGTTGTTGACTAATTCCTGCCAGTAATACCTTCTACCAGTGTATCATTGCTACAGGGGTCAAAGCATGCTCTTAGCCAGGACAGCAAGCAGCATCTACCCCCTCTCTTATTTACCCTAGAACCAGCTTACCCCCTATCTTTCAAAACAACCCCTTTTACTAGCACTCACTCCTTTCCAGTTATAATCCAGCTAACACCGTCTCATAGGTGGCACCCTTATCCCAGCCTTGTGCTATGTCTGTTAGCTATTATGTTTTTAGATAGATTCTTGTAGATTTATGAAAATGTATTTATCGTAATCATGTTGTTATATACATCTTTGATAGTTAGATAGGTCTTAATATGTCTATTTTTACTTACATATTTTAATAGTTGAAGTATTTATATATGTTGGTTTATATGCTATATATGCATCTTTGTAACTTTAAAACGCAATAATGACAGGAAATGATGTTGTCCATTAACAGGAAATGATGTTGTCCATTAACAGGAAATGATGTTGTTCATTAACAGGATATGATGAAATTTGAAATTTAGTATTTAAAGCTTTGGCATTAATCTAATAAATTGCAACGTCTGAGGAAGCGGAATATCCGCGAAAGCGCTAATGTTAATAATGAGTTTCTTATACATTTGAAAAGGAGTCTTTTGCTGAATTTTGGATATATTACCACACTGGATATACTGCTACAAGGATTTTCTTTGTCAGACTTGGAGTGAATCTTGAGTGTGATACTCGACTGGATATACCTTCCGACTGGGTTCAGTTTTCTGTATAAACTACTTTGAGGTTGCTGGTGAGTTGTTTTTTGATATATATATATATATATATATATATATATATATATATATATATATATATATATATATATATACTTCACCTCACAGCCTTATTTCCCTGCACCTTCTCTCAAGGAAACAAGAAAAGTCTGTTGTTGACTAATTCCTGCCAGTAATACCTTCTACCAGTGTATCATTGCTACAGGGGTCAAAGCATGCTCTTAGCCAGGACAGCAAGCAGCATCTACCCCCTCTCTTATTTACCCTAGAACCAGCTTACCCCCTATCTTTCAAAACAACCCCTTTTACTAGCACTCACTCCTTTCCAGTTATAATCCAGCTAACACCGTCTCATAGGTGGCACCCTTATCCCAGCCTTCATCTCCTGCTTACCCTCTGTTATTCTTAGTTACTTACCTTAATATTTCCAAAGTCCCAGACCTGCTTTTATTTCTCTCACTTCACCCTTTACTACTGTCTACAACTACCTTTTCTAGGCTGACTTATCACTGTCATTACCCACTACTGACTAACCTAACTTACCTTCAGTAGCCAGTACTGCTGATTGTTTCTTCTCTAGCTGCTTCATCACCTGTCTCTACCCGCTCCATTCGCCCTGCAGGCTCTCTCCGTTCCCCTACAATACCCCCAATTCCCACCCACCCTCAGAGGTCCTACTCTTATACTACTTAGCCACACCCCTTCCCCTTCCCTCTAATTTCAGGGAACTTTACCATTGGGCATCATCTCCTATTACACCCTTCTCTAACCACTCCCTATCTCTCCTACTACACCCTCCACCTTTCCCCATCCACACCTAGTATACTTCCATACCTACAACAAGACACTCAACAACTAATCCATCCAAATGTATAAACTACCACCCCCAGCACACATCTACAGCTATTACTTGTACTTATATTTCTACCACCTTCAACTATTGCCTACTTACTCACCTGCTATGAACACCCATTATGCCCACACCTTTACTACCCTAATAAGCTAACCAACTCTCCTTCCCTACCTATTCTCAATAAACATGTTAATATAACATCTACACCCAGCTATCTAATTGAAAAATATCATAGAATACTCCACATTAGATATAACACTCTCAATCACAGAAAATATCTACTCCTAAACAGCAGATTCCCAAATCCAAGCTTTTTAATACATCTCCTCTTATTAAAAGATGGAGACATACGCCCAAGCCCAGGATCAACAACAACTCCTACCACACAACTCCATAACCCCAATCAATCCATTATTCATTCCCTTACTAAACTATCTAACTTGCTCCTTATAGCTCATCTCAATATACGTTGCATTATAAACAGTTGCTCAACTCCATGCTCTCTTGGAAGTCTACTCCTCTGACATTCTTTGTTTAACAGAAACCTGGCTAAAATCTGTAACTAGAGACAATGAAATCATCCCACCCGGATATAATATCCTGAGACTTGACCTTGTAGCCAAGAAGGGCAGGGGGGTAGCTATTCTATTTAAATCAGGGCTACAGATAACCACATATGACTGTAAACTATCTCAAGATTCCAATGCAGAAGTTCTTATTTCCAAACTTCAACTTAACACTGCCAAATCCATCTATATTATCGGCATCTATCTAAACAATAATTGGAATTAATGTAGCAGCAGCCACCCTACCACCCACATTATCCTATTTGTTTTATCTCAAACCATTACCTCTCACACCAGGATAAACAAACCTAACAAGAAAGTAAGTACTTTAAACTCCATTGTCATAAATAACCATCCCCAGATATATGAATCTGGAACCCTCCCTGATGACATAAGTGATCACTCACTTACCTACATCATCAGGCATAAGACCAATGCTTCCATTCCAACCACTTTCAGGAAAATTAGGTCAGAGAAGAACTTTAACCCTGATCTCTTCCAAAGTGAACAAAGACTGTGAGCATGTGACTGGTCTCCCTTAAAATACCTCCCATTGGAAGAAGCTGTTAAATACTTTAATTCTAACTTCCTAGCCAATATAGACCACCATGCATCAACCCATTCTATTAGAATTAAGACTAAATCTGCCCCATGGCTTTCTAAAGAAACCAAACATAAAATCCATCTCAGAAATAAATACTGGGCCAAATGGCAAATGACTAAAAACCCTGTAGACCAACAAAGCTTCAGACAGCTAAAAATTACACTAAGAAAGCTACACTGTCTAATAAATGAAGCTACTACCTACAATTTCAGCAGGCTAACCATAATAACTCACAAAAATTCTGGGCAAGCATTAACCAACTACTACACCCGGGTCAATCCATTACACCAAACCCACAAGACACAGACCAGGAAAATCACAAGCATACTGCCAATGCCTTCAATACCTTTTTCACTGACCCCATTCAAACACTAGCCAGTCATCTATCTCCTGATAACTTCACTATACCTTCCTCTAACTCAACCCCACCCCCTCCATTTCTCTTCCAACCAATCCCAATTACATATATTCTTACCCTTATCCAAAAACTGAAAGCATGCACTCCTTCAGAAGACCAACTACCTGCAGAATATCTACAGAAATCAGCTAAAGCTATTGCCTATCCCATTTCCATTTTGATCAATAGAACTATTAGTGAAGGTCACATCCCTAGCATCTGGAAAGTCTCCCATATTATCCCCCTTCATAAAGGTGGAAACTCCACTGAATTCTCCAACTACCGTCCCATAGCCCTACTTTCTCCTTTGGCAAAGATCATGGAGAAATGCATCCATAGGCAATTGCTAGACCACCTAATCCAAAATAACTTACTTTCTAGCTATCAACATGGTTTCATACCTTCCCACAGCACTCCACTGCCCTCCTCTCCTTTACTGATTGTATTAACAAAAAACGAAACTACAATATGCTTTCTTCTGCACTATTTATTGATCTGTCCAAAGCATTCAATATGGTAAATAACCAAATACGCATAAATATCCTCAACTTCCTGTCACTAGATGCACTCACTATAAAATGGTTCCAGTCCTACTTGGATAACAGATAACAGGCGGTGCTTTGGCACAACACTATCTACCCACCTGCTCGTTAACCTTGGTGTCCCTCAAGGGTCCATATTAGGACCCCTCCTTTTCTCCATATTTATCAATGGCCTTCATCTAGCAATCCTCCAAGCTACATGCATACAATACACAGACAATTCCACACTTATATGCTCAGCCACATCCACTTCTGAAATTCACTCCCTTACCCAAAAAGTATTTAACACAGTTGAACAATAGTTTACACAGTGTTGCCTTCTCTTGAGCCCCAAAAAAACTAAACTCCTCCTTTTCAATCCTACTCATAAGTCCTCTCCAATAGATTTCTCAGTTACATCTACTAATGGTACCATTATGTCACCAGACCCAACTACCAAACTACTTGGCATCACCATTGACATCAACATTAACTTTGACATCCATATCAACAATACTATAAAAACTGTCAACAAAAAACTTGGCTCTCTCTACAGGATTAAACCCTTCCCTTCACCTACAGCCAGAACAACTATTGCTCACACTCATCTAATCTCTACACTCCTGTATGCCTCATCCATTTTCACTAATTTATCTAAGAGTAACCTCAACAAAATAGAAATCTCCTACAATAACATAGCTAGATTTGCTACAGGCAACCCATTTAGAAGCCACCATTGTTTTAATTTAAAGCAGCTAGGATGGCTTGAACTACAAAACCTGCTTAAATTCCACCAACTAACCATTGCCCATAAGACTCAATACTCCTATTCTATCTACCCTCATCACCCCCTATAAAAATCCGAAGTCCTTACGTTCATCACATAAACTTCTTGTAAACACCTCTAAATCTGAAAACAGGGCTGGGGAATTTTCTGTTCTGTAATACTGTTGGAAAATCCTGGAATCTTCTTCCCAGTGACCTTTCCTCACTTTCCTCTATATCACTCTTCAAAAGCAGACAAACGTTTCCTCAGAACACACTGGTTATGCCCCTGACTAGTTATATAGCCCTTCAAAATAGGCTCTGCCTACCCTATACTTTTCATTAACTGTTATATATTCCTCATTAACTACAATTACCATTTCCCTCTACAATACATTATTTCCATCCTCTGTGGACACTTATTATTGGGAGAACTCTTTATTAATATAATTATACAATAAGCTGCCTCTTTTTTAATATGTACTGTACCTGTATGTTGTACTGAACCTGCATTTTGCACTGTTATGATTTCTGCCCTCTCTAAAAATTATGTGTTAACCTCTAATGTGCATTGTATATATGACTGATGTTGTTATATGTTATTTGCTGTTTTTTTTTTTTTTTTTTTTTTCATGGATCTTATCTCCCCAGGCCTCTACTGAAAATGGACATATATCCAGTTAGACTAGCCCGGTCAACAAATGTAAAACAAAATAAAATAAATAAAATAATATGGGTTACCTTCAGAATCTCGAACTACAGAAATCCAGAATTTCAGTAGCCCGAGACCAGTAGGGCGAAAGTGCAGAGTACCAAAACCCCAGAAGCACAAAATTCAAAATCCGGAAGTTCGGAGAATTTGAATTAGCGGTTCTGGATTTGCAGTGTGAGTGGGTGGCTGGAGATGTAGGTAAGTATTTGTGTTTTACGGGTTTTGGGTAGGGGCTTTAGTGTGTGTTTGTGTGTTTTGTTAGTGTGATGTGCGTGTGTGAGGGGAATGTAGTTTGTGTGGTGATGTTTTTGTGTGTCTGTTTGTGTAGTGCGACCTCAGAGTTAGTATATATAAGTACAGGGTTGACAGTTTTGGTTTGGCCCATGCACCTTGTCCTACGTGCATGATCTTTTTGGATATTCCTGTCTGGCTTCTTTTCGCGCTGGAGACTTTTCGTAGGAGTTAGGCACTAATATTGACATTATGATGATTTTGCTGCTACATCAAGCTCTCACACACTTCACCAGGTCCTGGATATTTGTTGTTTACTTTTATATTGTTCTTTTTTTCGAGTGGAATCAACAGACATATTATTTTGGGCCCTAAGGACAACGTGAAGCTTTTCTGGCGTATTTACATCAAGGAACTCATGGATTTATATCTATATGTTGGATTTACAGGCTTGTGAATTTTTTTCTTTTTTATGTGAGTCACTGTGACAGAATTTCATATCAGGTACTGTTACAATTGCAAGTGTGTGCAATGAACACGTAAAGGGCATGTTTTTTGGACTTGTGGCCTATTTTTATCAAAGTGGCTTGAGTTTCTATATCAATCTGGGTGGCGTGTGTGTTTTTTTACAATCGGATATTTCACTGCAGCAAGCCCAATACAAGGTACTGTTATTTGTTCACGGCCAGTCTTTATTCGAACATATTTACATTTCAGGCGGGACTGACATATCTACAACTAAGGACTTGATTGCAGTCCGGACTCAGACTTTAGTAGCAATCGGATTTTGTATATGAAAGGATGGACAGATTCTGTTATTCTAACCATGTATATGTGATGTTTCTACCTTTTTCGTTATATTAGCAACTGGGTCTATCTTTTGAATATTTTTATTCTCTGTTATTACATTTTGATCATTGGGGTCTGTAATGCTGGATGTTTGCTGAATACACCAGGGATTAATGTTTTCATAAAAACCTTTTCAAGGTTTTATTATAACAGGGTATGACTGATATACAAGGTGACTCTGACAATCATTATTTTGCATACGCCTATGTAGGCTTCACAGTATGTCATGTATTTGGGGATAATGTAAAAGTTCAATAAGATATTGTATACACAGTTCATTTTTCGGGTCATTTGTTCTTGTTAATATATGGGGACATAAATTGTTTATAATGTGATTTCAGCTACAACATTCAGATGAGCCTATTTTCCTTCATGGCATAAGCGCTTAACAAATAAGTGACAAAACAACTTATTTTATTACTTTTTGAGGTCAGGAACCTATTGCAGCAGATTGTTTAGATTTTGATATATTTCTTGTATGACTTTGTGGGGCACACCCATTCCAATTCCATTGCTTGACATCTTTATTTATGTATAAGAATTCTCAGGTATAAGTGGAATTGATTGATGCACTATTGAATTCTGTACTATGTGCTTTGGAAAGTTTTTTATACAGATTGCTGTGCCAGGATATCGGTACCATTAACTAATTGGATCTGTGGGAAGATGGAGGTCTACTTCTGACTCAGTTAGGGCTTTGGTTTATGTTTAAGCTATACGGCATATTGAGCATATGTATAATCTCAGTATGGGCAACATGTTATAGAGCTGGCTGAGACGAAGGTCGACCAGTCTTTTGGCCCTACATGGTATTAACTGGAGCTATAATTTACTTGAAGAGTACCATACTCCATTTTTTACTTTTTATTTTTTAAAGTATACTGTTGGCTCTATAGTAATGGTATTGGTTACAGGGTGTATATAAGATATTTTGACAGACATTTTTCTGTTGCAGTATATTCTGGGCCTTCTTAAACTTTATTTTCTATATTTTGCTAGACTTATGAGGATTTGGATTATAGGGCTGAGTTTAACTGAGTGTATTTGGATAATTTTATATTGTCGACTATCCTTGGCTTTTCAGCATTATTCTATTAGTATGGATATATCTACATTGTTAGAAGGTCTTTCAGCAGATCGTGACAATTTATCTGCTTTTGGATTAAAAACATTAGATTCAGGGAATGATAGGTTAAAGAAGGATGACTCGGAAAATCTATGTAGTAGTCAATTTCAGACACTAAACAAAGGAATGAAGACACTTATGTCCAATATATGGCATTTGAAATTATTCAAAGCATACAAACTAAAGGACATTACACCTAGGGGCTTACGTGTATGTTTACAACCTTTGGTAGAACAAATAGATGAAATTAACACAAGATTGGGCTATGGCCCAACACACAGCATCCATGCTTTTTGTGCATACTTTGATTACATATTATGAGAGAACTATTGACTCTAACATAGAAGAAGTAAACAAAATCTGGGAAGAAGTAAAGTCTTATGAGGATGAACCCTTTTTCAACACATATTTACAGGCTTTGGCCAAAGAACTCTCCCAGACAGAGGGACAATTGGTTAAGAGGAAGACACAGAAATTTCAATGACGCACGCTTGATTATGACCGAGGTAGACCATTCGGTCTCAATAAAAGTGTAAGATTTCAGGGAATGGCCAAAAAGGGGACGAATAGGAGAAAGAGACCTAGGTCCATACTTAAACACAAATGACCTAATCAGGAGGGAACATCTGGTGAGGATTCTTCTTCAGTAACAGACCTTGACCCTATCTACTTGGCAGAGTCCCCAGCAGCGAAAAGAAGGCCCAGTATGGACCCTTTAGGACCAAAAAAAAATTGGGGGGAGGGTAGGAAACATCGCAGAAGTAACACGCATACAACACTCATTGAAGAAAATTCTGACACAGTAGATGTCAACATTTCTTCATATCCCTTGTCTGAAACCGAAATAAAATTATTAAACAAAGGATTGAATTTTGTCCCTTTCTTTTCTGTTGCTGAACATAATCTTGTGGATGATATTGATGCATTTTCTAGAAATCTTAATCTTAAAATATTATTTTCAGATTCGGATCAATCTCAAAGAGCCACTGATTTTCGTTTCAAGAAATCCACTTTTATTCCACTCATGGACAGACATGTTTCTGTATTTAGGGAATGCATTTTGAAAGAAATACATTTCAACATGAATACACATGCTGGTATCAAACATAATCTAACCAAAATAGAACGTGAGGCCCTACAGAAACTTAGCAGGAAGCATGAATTGGTCATATTACCAACTGATAAAGGGGGTGCAGTTGTTATCATGGACTGGGAAATGAAAGTGAAGCCTTGACACAGTTGTCTAACAACATGTTTTACATGAAAATGCCTCTGGACCCTACCTTCAGGTTCAAAAAAGAAATTGATACTTTTCTGGACTTGGCAGTGGAAGAAGGGATTATTGATTTAAGATGCAAAAAGGAATTGATAGTGCAGGAGCCAAAGTCACAATATCTATACCTGCTTCCAAAAATACATAAACATGTCACTAAACCACCTAGCAGACCCACTGTTTCGGGTCGGGGATCCTTGATGGAGCCCTTATCTGCTTTTCTCACAGAATATCTCAAACCACTACTTCCACTGGTCAGATCCAGAATTAAAGACACAACACAATTTTTGAACATCATCCAAGATACACAATTGGAATTGGTCTGGATTCTATGTACATTAGATGTCACAGCCCTTTATACTAATATTCCACACTGGGCTGGATTGGCGGCCATCCAATATTGGTTAGATCAAGCACAAGTATATAAACCAAGCTTCAGTACTTTCCTAGTCTGTTTAGTGGAACACGTCCTCACAAATTTTTTTTTTCTGTTTTCATGGGACCTGCTTTTGGCAGCTGAGAGGTACTGCTATGGGAGCATCTTTTGTTCCCATTTATGCGGACCTCTTTGTTGGCTACCTCGAGACACATTTGATTTATGATGCTAGTCATAATTTATTTCTGGACAATATGGACATCTGGAGACGATATTTAGATGATTGCTGGATGGTGTGGAGGGGGGATGTCAGTTATTTGATGGAATTTGTTGAATACCTTAATGATAACAAATGGGGAATACAGTTTACACTCAACCATGATCATGAGCAAATCACTGTTTTGGATGTACTCATTACTCATCAGTCTGATCATACACTTCATACTCAAGTGTACAGGAAATTCCCCCAATTCAACAGTTTACTACATGCTTTGAGCCACCACCCCTGACACATCATCCAGAACATCCCTAAGTCTCAATTTTTGTGTACCAAACGTGTATGTTCTTTGGAGGAAGCCTACAGCAATAGCCAACAGGACCTCACTCATAGATTTTTGAATAGGGGTTATCAACAACAATATATTGATAAGGCCAGCTCCTTTGCCGCAAAACAGGACAGGAACACATTGTTAACTTATAGCCACAGGGACAAGGGAAAGGGCACGGCTCATGTACAAGATATCCGAATGGTTACCACAATTTGTAGTAACACCTCCCAATTCAGGAACATCATTCAGAACCATTGGGACATTCTATTAGCCAATGAACATTTAGCTGAAATACTACCCTCAAGATGCCTTTTTTCTTGTAGACGAGGCCATACGATAAATTCATATTTCACTCACTACAAACATTCACATCCTTTACCTGCTGAACAGACTACCTTGTTTGGGGACAAGCTAATGGGTAGCTATCCCTGTGGACACTGCAGTTTTTGCATTTATATTAAGAAAACTACTGAATTTACAAGTAGCAACACCTCACAGATTTTTGATATTAGATGCTTTGTCAATTGTGGCAGTGACTGGGTTATCTACCTGGCAACTTGTTTTTGCTCTGCGTTCTACATAGGGCAAACATCACAACCTGTAAAACACAGAATAAGTGAACATCTTAGTGATATTAGGACCAAACGTATTCACAATGATACATTATACAAACACACACTAACCCATTCCACTGCCAAATTTAATTTTACAATTATAGACAAAATCCAGGGACATAGAACTAAATAAGCAGGCTGACATTCCATTTTAAACAGCAAAGAATCAGAATGGATTGTCAAGCTTGTAGCTTTGTTTAAGCCTGGTTTAAATGAACACAATTGAATCTTTGGGATGGACCAATTGAAATGCAACAAGTTAATTAATTAACTATATAAATGTGTGTAGAGTTGATGTATTCCAATGCACTGAGGAAAGCATTTTGTTCTGCCAAAACCGGTATGCTCAATTGTTGTTTTTTATTTTAACAATACAATAAATGTAGAGTATATACTCTTATTCTGGTGCTCGACCCCTTTTTTTGCTCTCTTGACAGTTTTGGTTTGGCCCATGCACCTTGTCCTACGTGCGTGATCTTTTTGGATATTCATGTTTAGTGTAGAAGTCATGATTTTAAGTTTTGCGCTTCTGGGGTTTCGAGTTTATGGATTTTCGGCTTCATGGTATCGAGATACGGAAATTCGAGATTTCAGTATTTCGAGATTATAAAGTGAATCCATATATATATATATATATATATATATATATATATGTGTGTGTGTGTGTGTGTGTGTGTGTGTGTGTGTGTGTGTGTGTGTAGTAAAAAAAGAAAGAATGACTTAAACATTGGTGTTCTCAAGGCCGACCACAAAAGGTCAACTTTCCAACCATCAATACACTACTACATATGTGCCGAGTAAAAATCTTGGCACGTGCAAAACAGAATTTCAAAAAATATCCTAAAACATTACTTTTTGCAAGGAGCAATCCTCATGTACCCCCCCCCCAAAACACACCCTGATAATTATAAATACTAATTACGAGACTGCACAATCTAAGGGAAGGGGCATATTTCCCTACCCTGAAAATTGTATGATCACATACACCTGTTGACCATCTATGTAGATGACTACATTTTGTGACTAAATGGATGTCGACCAAAGGAGGATTCAATTAAAATCAATTACCCTATCTCTCTCTCTCTATGTATATATATATATATATATATATATATATATATATATATATATATATATATATATATACACATTTATATATATCAAAACTAAATAATGCATGAACTCGCAAATTTTTTAAAGAAACTATAATGCTTATACAGTTGTAAATGAAGTGCAAACATTTCTGTATGTAACACTAATTCATTCTTTTAAGAAATGAGGTTTGGTAACAAACCAATTTGTCCAGGGACATCTTCAGAATGTGGTTAGATAAATACATTAGTAGGAGCGGAGGGTAGGGGGAGAGGAAAGGTTAAATTGGGTGGGATGATTGGAAGGAAATGAGGTATGTGTAGGGAGCAGCTTAAGAGGCTTATGCAAGTGTAACTGGGTAAGCAATCACACTTTGGTGTGAACTTGCTAGAGAGCAGCACTACGACCCATGACAACCTGTAAGATTCTTGCTGGTAAAGTAGGCCTTGGGATATTATTGCGACAAAGACTGAGGTGGCTATGGTTGTACAGTAGTTTCTTTTCTTTCTCTATTGTCTGGTTTTGAGTCTTTATAATTCTAGGGGGGTTGTTAATACATTGGAGAGCTAAGTTATTACATTTAAATTTTAAGGGGTTAGGAGGAATGCAGTAGGTTACCTCAATTACAGGCTAACCTTAAGGGCAACATTAGCACATTGCTTTGTAGTCAAATCATATGATTGTGCCACAATGGTTATTAATGACATTTTTCCTTCCTTCAATTTACTTGCTTCTTTGGGGGGTGGGGTGGAGGAAGTTATCCAGTTATTTTACTAAGTGAGGATATGAGTGAATTGAGGTGGTTAAGTAGGCAGATCGATTGAGAAGTTTGGGATTCTCTCTTACCTGTGGTCCAAATGGCTTTGGGGCAATGGATGCAACAGTTTAGCTTACATGATGTTGGTGGGGGGGGGGTACATTACTTACGCAGGCACCCCCAAGTAATGGTTGGCATGTGGCAGAATTCTTTGGGAACAACTTCGTGAAAGGTTATGCCTATGTCAAAAAAAAGGGGGAGGTAATAATGTTATGACATTACATGCAGTTGGGAGGTAAGGGAACCTTTCAGATAATTGGTTGCTAACCTCCTGAAGTTCTTTGTCCCATTGTAACAGTGGCTGACAGTTCGCTGAGTTATTTAAGCTGTTTGGGCTGTTTTGTAGTCTGGGATAAGTGCACGTTTTGACTTCTTGGATATAAGGCCAGCAATAGTCGGGTGCTGTGCATGCTCATTAAGCAGTAGTGGCTGCAAAAGGGGTGGATAGAAGTTTTTTGGGTTAGTCAGCAGTACCTCCTAAGGGCAGAGATTTTTCCCAGGATGAATAGACTATGCATGGGCAGACTCTTTCAAATTAATCATAACATCAAATGGGGATTTATAGTAAGTTGATTTCCAGAGGCTTAGAATGGACTGTACTTTCATTAAGGTCAGGTTAATGCAAACTTGTTGTCCAGTCACATTTTACGTTATAAGTGGAAGATTGTAGAGTGCTAGTGGTGTCAGAATGCCTGGGTCACCGGTTATGTTTGGTTTTTTAGGCTGTTCCTTTCGGAGTTTGTGGTTACTATGGCCAGCATATCAGTTGCAGAACTCATTATTTTCAGCTGCACAGTTTTTGCTCATTCCACCGGGCTAGGAGTTACCATGTGTGTGCGTGTGTCCAGGATGATTTTAAATGAGAATTTTTTTTGGGGGAGGGGGGTTGAAAGGTGAAATTGTATGCTGCTTGCTTAGTTTGCATTTTCATGTAGAGGAGTATCTGGCTTTGATTTGAGTGTTGATACTTGTTCGGGGCCCATCCCAGCAGGATGGATTTAACAGAATAGCCAGCTTTGGGCCTTATAAATTGAATCAAGTGAGAAGTTGCCAAGACCTATTCCTAAGCGTGATTTCGGTTTTGTTGGAGTATTCCTTCAGCAGCAGTGGTTAGGGGCTTTTCGCAGGATGCAAGTGAGGTAGAATATGGTTGCCACAGCGCAGGTGCTGTGAGACTGTGTGCTGAGTTCGCCGGGAATAATGGTTGTCGGCCAAGCATGGTTGTTTTCAAAGAAGGATCATTTCTACTGTTGCTTTGGTTATCTAATTTTACAGTCTCTTTATCTTCTCAAAATTGTAAAGATGTTTTTGATTGATATTAAAAAAAAAAAAGGAGAAAAAAATGAGTTCATTGAAAGCTCTCCTTTACTTGACCAAGATTTACTTGATTACGTTAGATCCTCAAAAATAGCTTTTAATTCAAAAACCTCTTCTTACGTTTGCTACTCTCACACTGCCACCTTGCCCATGCCCCCTCCTTACCAAATATCTGTGCTAGTAAATAACTACAGGAATTATAGAATGTTTCAGATGAACATTCAGTAAGCTGTAGCAGTCATAGTGGGGGTGGGCCCACATTGAAAGTGATATAAGGTCACCTCCCACCTTCACGCATAAAGGCTAGGTAAAGAGATACTTCTCAACTGCCCAGAATGTGGCAGATTGTCCAAATTTTGGTTCAGGAACTGGCCTATACCTCATGGAAGTTTGTTTTGACAAATCACTGGGAGGATTTGAGGAACACGATCACTAGCTGAAGCATGCATTGCAGTTTCTTCCAGCTGCTAGGGTTCAGTGGCAGGGGGCTTAGTTAGTAGTGCAATTTGAGTAAATAGTGGTGTCTTTTGCTGATTAGATGGGGAAGCACTGCAAGTACTAGGGTTTATTGATGGGTTGCCACCCTGGTAATGTGCTGTTTGCTGGTAGGGAAGAGTTGGTTGTGGTGTTGCTGCTTACTTCACATATTGCCTGGGGTCCAGCTGCTAGGGGAAACAGCAATCCTCTGAAACTGGTATCATTGTGAAAAATACAGATAAAAACTATAAGCTTACCTTTAGATCATTAGCAGAGCTGGCCTTTAGGCCATGTGTTTTCTCAAGAATTGAAATGCATATTCCTTGCAGTTAAACCTTTTCACATTCATATTTCTATGTTTATATTGCCCAGTGTAGTGAACTAAGTGACATGTTTGTGCAACGTGACAAAATACCTTCAAAAATACACAGAAACACGTCAACTAATATGTAATAGTATGGAAGGTGTGCTAAATGGATTTCTCAGTTGGTTCTTATCAGATAATTCAAAGAAAATAGTACAGCTGTACTTGTAGTATAATTAGGTCCACCAAAAAACAGCAAACTAAAACCAAGCAAATTTATTAAAAAAAACAAAAAAAACCCATAATCAGTTCAGTAAGCGCTTTCATCTTTTATATGAGACTCCTTCAGACTGTATATTGTAAACACATTTAAATAAACATAGTCACATGAAAACATGCCCTTTTTCAAGCACATTAATGTTCTAGCCCTTTCCTCTTCAGATAAATAACAAAATCTCATGGGATTCACTCTGCTGATACAAGGCACTGAGGGTCCGGGGTATTCTAGTGGCTGGCAGGGCATGGAGGTCCGCACTTCATTCCGGTCAGTGAATTCATGTTGAGAAAATCTTGTCTTCTAAGTTTAGAGTTATGTTGAGAGTTGTCCTTATTTGGGCCTTTGTCCCACGCTTAAGAACATCAGGCATCATAAAGAGGAAGAGAGGTACGGGGGAATTTCCATTAGAAACAAGTTAGAGCATGGGATAATAACCTGGAATCTTAAAAAGCAAACAAACAACAAAAAAAACAAACATGAGTAAATTAGATAGAGTGCAGTGGAATACACAATGGGCATGTGTGGAAGTGAAAATTTGTTATTATGAATGATTAAAATACCTGAACTGGTACAATGTCCCACACAGATGTTAACAGGAAACCTTATTTAGGTATATTGGGCATATAGAGACAGTTACCTCTGGGTATATTTGGAGTTATCAAAAAGTAGCAGAGAGTTAGCAGGCAACCTCTACAGTAGGTTATACAGAAATGGGAAACGTACTAATTCGCTCTCTGAGAGAGTAGATGCATAGAGTTGACTACCCATTTATACTTAAGCCAAAATTAGTTTAGATATTTTTAAGAACAACTTGGAAAATTGTTATGGAAATGACTGTTTTAGTGTCTTCTTTAATATGCTTGCCATTACAGGCTCTGTGATATGATGGATTGACAGAGGTAGGGAATAGGAAAGAAAAAAATGTTCCAAACACTAAAACCAAAAAGAAGCCAAAATCAATGAAAATCCAAGTAAGAATCCAAATAAAATTCCACAGAAACCTTTATTGCTTAGGTAAGCGCTTTCGCAACCTGTCCTAGTTGCTTCCTCAGACCAAAACAAACATGCTTAAAAACAATCCCCTTTTATAATACACATCACACAAGACCCACCAATCCCCGTGGAGAATACAAGACTCCACTGCTTTCCAGATTCAAAAAGATACACACCTGCAGGGGGAAAACCATTATTTTAATTTCTCCATTATAGACAATTTAGTAGAAAATATGAGAGGTGGGGATTCTAGTAACAGAACTGAACAGAAAGAGCTTAGATGGATTTTGACACTGGCTGCACATAAATTACCTGGGCTGAATTATTACATATCCCTGAAACCTGTTCTGAAGAACAGGAAACTTAGGAAGAATGTAGTATGAAGCAACCTGCTGTTCTCTGGAATTAGGGTTATGTTTCAAGCAGGACATGCAAGCATGCTTTACAGTGCTTTTAGGCTTTTTACACACATGTTTTATATACTTTTTTATATACACACTTTTTATATGTATTTTTATATGTATTTTCTACGTACATGCTTTTATCTTGTTATTATGTTGTTTTTATCCAAATTTGTCATGTCTTAAAAGAGTGTGTGTATCTCTTTGAATCTGGAAAGCACTGGAGTCTTGTATTCTCCATGGGGATTGGTGGGTCTTGTGTGATGTGTATTATAAAAGGGGGTTGTTTTTAAGCATGTTTGTTTTGGTCTGAGGAAGCAACTAGGACAGGTTGTGAAAGCGCTTACCTTATGCAATAAAGGTTTCTGTGGAACTTCATTTGGATTCTTACTTAGATTTTCATTGGATTTTGGCTTCTCCTTGGTTTTAGTGTTTGGAACATTTTTTCTTTCCTATTGGACTTTTGTGTTTATTCCATCACTCAGCAAGCAGGGCTTTTCCTTTTTCTTTAGAGGTAGGGAATGGTTTGTTTTCGTTGCCTTAACTGTCTCTTTCTTCCATTGCCAAGATATAAAATTTTTCCTCTTTATTATGGATCAAATGGGTAAAATAGGGAACCTTTACTAATCCATTTCAGGGGATTTACAATTGTCTTTCTCTTTGCAGATGATGGTGCTGTGATGGGGGTTTAGTTGTTGCAGTGCTACGCAGTGAGTTTGCAGACGGTGGAGGTAGTTTGCAGTGGTTGTCCTGATTGTCAGTGGTACAGTGGTGTCACACAGGACAAGTGAAAAAGGAGCAACAGGAGTGGATTTCAAAGCTGATGGATTCTGCAGGGGCAGAACTTCCAGTTGTTGGACTGGTGCAGAAGAAGGTTACAGGTAATTTGGTTTTATTAAAAGTTGATTAAGTCACATCAGTATTGGTGCAGTTTGGATTAGTGTGGGGCAAGGAATCAAGAAGGAATGACAGCTTTAGACTACTGTCAGCATGTTTTTTTTTTTTTTTTTTGTTTTTTTTTTGCGGGGAAAGTGTTGGGATTTGGAGTTCAGGGGTGTTACAATTTCAGTAGGATTTATGTTATGCCGGTATTTAGTCATACAGCAAAAGGCAGGATGGTCATTATGTTCTACACTTGTGCTGGATAGTTGGAGTGATGGCAGGATTGTTTTTGGACTTTATTATAGGGCTGCTGTTAGGGTGATGGTAGGCCATTGCCCTTGTGTGGTGTCACGTGGCTTTGGGTTTAAGGTTCTTGGTTTTGCCTAGGGCAGGTGATGTCCTATGTATCATTACATGGTTAGCATTGGTAGTCAGTCTGAGTGAGAACTTAGTCAATATACAGAAGTTGTGCAAACATATGATTATTTCATTATTGGAGGGGATCATTGGTTTCTTTAATGGTTAGGGGCCAGTTGGGTTATTCAAAGTCGGCTGTCAGTGCTTATATTTTGCTATGTATGTGATAGGGCTTATAAGTTGGGGGATTGGGTTGTTGGCTTGTGGGGGGGACTTGATTGAGGGGATGTTGAGTAATTGGTTTTTGTGTTGAACTGTAATCCCCAACAAACCCAAATAAACCTCCTTCACCAGCTTATTTTCAGTTGTCAATATGGAACTTTTAGCGCTTGTGGGCATTGGGTGGCTAAATGCTATAATGGGCGTTTAATATAGTTGTCATATGGCTGGTTGGGGTGATGTCAGAATTGTTACTGCATTGACTTTGAAGAGATTTCATTTGGTTATTACATTCATGGGTGGTAAAATCGGGGTGGCAGTGTGGCATGATGTTATGCAATTGCTTTTGCGTGGTTTTCAGTGGTAGCAGGCTTAGTGTTTGGATGTCCAGTAGGCTGGTAACACCTGTTGAGTTATTACAAGGCTTCCACTGGTCATGAGGTAATGATTTTGTTCATACGCAGTGGTTGTGGTAGGTTTATAAGGTTATGGTTGCTACCTTAGCACAAGAAAGAGAGATCAGTGGTTGGGCTTTAGCTGTTTAAGTATCTGCCAATTTTAATTAATTATGTATAACCGGTGATGACTCGGATACAACTTGGTTAGAAAAGATGGGGTATGCCGAATGATGTTTGGCTTAAAGCCTTAATAGTGTCTAGGTTACTGGAAGTTTATTGGGGAGAGGGGGAACAGACTTGTCAGGCTGGTGGGTTGAGAAGAGGGACAGGTGTGCCCTCTTCTGTTCCCTCTCTGATTTTGGATGGTCATTCCAATGAATTGGGGAAAGGAAAATGAGTATTTGAAGGTGGCTCAATAAATAAGCAATCGGGGGAAAGGATGATGCTTATTTGGTTGGATGTTAATTCAATAAGTGGTAAATAATGTGAGTAATGGGACGCTGCTTCATAAGTAAAATAAGTGGGATGTGCAATTCAATAAATGGCAAATAAAGTGAGTGGTGGGACGCTGCTTCAGAAGTAAGCAAGATGGAAGTATGGACGCTGCTTATGGGGTCAGGATGAGCAAGGTCTCTCTGTCCTGGTTAACATTACATGGATGTGGATGTTGGAAATTAATCAGCTATATTGTGTTCCAGTTCTGATTAATAAATATTGGATAACAAAGTTATATTTATGAAAGTTTAATAAAAGGTCGGCAAATGTCATTTGGTGTGATGTGTTTATTGAAGGGGACCGGGACAAACATGCATTAGTGCACATAAATCTTTATTTATTCTTTTAATAACCCAAAACACCTCTTCAAATTACCGCCATATATATTATTTAGAAATTGGTCATAGCATCTTTTAGATACAATGCACAGATGAGCATTTGCAACTTGTACACTATACTTTTGTGTGCTGCCATGGACTAGTCTGATTCATTAACATGGATTAGTGTGGTCCTTGGCAGCAGACAAACCAATCAAACTTTCTTGAACTGCAAGCAGACACACATACATGGTACACTACTGACTAGTAGATACTCTACTGCTTGGGATATAGGGCAGCACTGTGTAACTCGACAGTTCTTCACAATACAATGGTTTAGTGGAGCCTATTTCTGTATACTCTACTTTACTAAACTACTACACATAGCTACTTAGCAAAGTATACTATACCTTCCTAAGCTCCATTACACTGCTGTACTGCAGTGTACAGTTATGTCTGGGAATGAGTCATAAAAGGGTTTTGCTTCCTAAACGAAGCTGACTGTGGGGATCATCACCTTAATATGGCAATGGCTTGGTCTAGTGCTTTACAGGCTTCCATTGGTTGGGACTTGCCAGCATCACTTTGAGTGAGCAGGACAGGTCAGTGCAGAATGCTATCATCTGTAAGGATTTTTAAACATGTTAGTATGTTGCTCAGCTATGTCTGCTGGGGAGCATCTCAGTTGTGTAAAGGAGAGTGGGGACTGCAGTCCTGCTAGCTGTACTACTATTGAATATTAACTATCTGCAACCTTGTTGCTTACTCATTTGGGACCAGCCAGTGCACTAATGTCTATACTTTACAAATACTATCCATTTAGGGAAGAGGATTGTTTGCATTTGCACAGGCCTTAACAATGGGGTAAGGGAACATGCAATATTTTACCCCACTGTGCAAGAATCTTTATGAATAGTAACAGATTTTAATAATCTTTTCAAACCCTGCTGCATGTTGCATGGGATTTATAAATGTTACCAAGTAAATTTAGTATATATAACAATGCAGTTTTGTTATCATTAGCCGACATAATGCAGTATGATATAGTAAGATTAGAGAAATCTTGCAAAGTATATATGATTACTAATTTACTACATATGCATTAAATTAAGAATGCATGTTCTAAAAATACTGAAAAAAGATGTAAAAGTCCATCTCAAATGAATATCTATAATTATTTCCGAAATAACAGCAAACATAAATTTGGATATATCAGTACATTTTCTTCTAATTTAGTAGACAGCAAACATTGTGATCCATATGCAGTTCAAAAGTCAGCATTATCAGTTTAAGGACATGAATTACATAAGCAGTTTTATTTTGTGAATAAAAAAGCATTAGAAGTGTTATATAAGTTCCAAAGCGATGCGTATAGAAATTGGAATATCTTTTAAAGGACAGCAATCGAGTGAGCTTGTGAAATGTCAATAATTTCTGCAGCGTTTTCATTTGCAAGCTTTCAGAGAGCATCATTCATCCTTGCTTAACAAAAGCAATGGATAATAGATAAGAATGATAGAAGAATGGTAACCTAGTCTTAGAGAGACATACATTTTGAAGTAACTAGGACAATAAACCTAGAGCCGATTCAATAGATGGAGGGTCGTCTTTTCCCTTTGCAGTTTGCACTGATCAGTATTGCAACATGTTATGTAATTATACCATTTTGATTTATGTATAACCTATCTACTGCCATGTAAAAATATCCTTGTACAGCCTTTATTTTAGACTGTGTGATTTAAACAGGGTATACTGTGATCTTATTGTGACATCTTACAACTCAACATATCCTTAACACTATGATGCTAACATTAAGCTTAAATCATTTTATAACTGATTTAAACAGCAGCATTAGCTCATCATGCTTCCTTCTTCTTTCATTCATTAAAACTTTCTGACTGTCAGTTTCATGATCTCTTAAGCACTCCCTTTTCATTTCTTTTTTTATTCTACATGTTCATTTACTCCATTTTCTATTCTATATCAGTTTTTTTTTGTTGGTTTTTACTTGTTTATTTATTTATTTAGTTAGTTTGTTAACTGGTTGAGTGAGGTGTTCTGCTCACATTTTTCACTCATGACCTGAGCAAGATATTTAAACTACGGACCATGAATTCCGTACGCAGTGTATATCCTTTGGTTATTTCTATTTTGCATAGTTACAAAACTGACTGTCTAAACAATAACAGTCACCTAAAGAATATAACTAGCATCCAGAGAATAAGTGCGCACATGGGGCGAATGAAAATCCTAAGGGGAAAGAGGTACAGATTATCTTCTATTAATCTCAAGCAAAGCAGTAGGAACTAAGTTTGCAATGCTTATTTCTTTCCATAGATCACTTACAGAACCTTTACTGTACTTTCTAGAAAATATATTTGAACAGTCATTGTACATGGTATTTGCCTTATGTTAAAAATCGAAACTATATCACAGGCAAACAAGCAATGAAGCCAAAAGCTTGTGTCTGCTATCATGTGCACAAAAAGTATAGTATACCCTTGTACTCCCTGGTAACAGCAGTAGTCCAGGCAATATATAACAGAAGAAATAGCCAATAGCTGTCTAGTCTAGATTAAAAGGTTAAACAGTAGAATGGTGTTTTATTTTAAAAGTTGAAGGACTAGAACCAGCAGTCAACAGACTGCTTGATTGTGACAGAATAGGATGTGGTTGGAGTCAATGGACTGACTCATTACAAGTGTTGTAAGGAAAAATAGTGTACAACCAATGTATTTTTGATTTGCATACTGAGCCAAAACTAGCCATTACCAATGCTGTCCTTCACCCCTGCTATTTTGATGCACATTTCCTTAAATTTTCTTTTTCTTTTTTATTTACTTATCATTTTCTTTATTGTACCTACCCAACCAGTACATATTACATTCCACCCTCTCCTTAACTCTCCAGCCTTATACCTTTATTCACTCTACAGATTTGAATCCTGAAACACAAGACGGATTCCTTCATAACTTCCCACTAACTACTGCTACAATGCAGGGCCAGATCCAGTACTAGTTAACTTAGGCAGTTGTCTAGTGCCTGTTGAGTTGGGGGAGGCTGTTGGAAACTGCCACTGAGTCTAATTTTAAATTAAGAAACAATTGCATTTTTAATTAAAAATACTTCTTTAAGGATGCACTCTGTATATGCATTATGATGCATGCACAACAACACAAGAAATTTAAACACAGCTTACTGAATATACATTGGACCAGAGTTGTTGCTTTTCTTTATATTAGAACTTTGCACTGCTGCTGTTGCCACTTGTTTATTATAACATGCCAGTGAACCAGATTGTAGTGGTGAGTGAGTTCCTTCTGAAGGTACTACAAGGTGTGTGTGCATATGTGTGGGAAATATCCTAGTTAGGGATGACAGGATAGTTAATTAGTTTGCTTTGGCTCAAACCCTGTACTTTGGCTACAAGAGACAAGAACCTTAATCCTCTACACTAACTACCAGACTTGGGCAGATTTTGTCTTTTATTGGTTCATACATTTAGTTTCACTGCTTAATGGAAAAAAATATTGAAAATACTTACAGAGGTACATTTGCAAGGATTATGCGTTTCAATGTGTTTTCAAGGAATGTGAGCTTCAGTCTATTTTCAAGGAATGTAGGCTTCAAGGGAAGAGAAATGACTGTTTCTCATGCTTAGACTGTTTTCAACATGCAACTGTTTTGTTTAGCAAATGGCCATCAGTGTTTGTGCTATGGAATTTCAAAGCAGTGTTAGTAGCATAGTAAGTAGTATACTTGCCTTAGTGCAGAAGGCTGTGGTTTCTAATTCCCCATCTTATGGATGGATTGCTGATACTGCAGTGCACTTTAAGGGAGGAGTGTTAGGCAGCGGTTTACATTAGGACACACCATCATTCTTTGTTGCAGGTGTGAGCAAAGTTAACTTGTTTGACATCCTGATGGGGTGTCAGTTAAGTGTTTTGCATGTTACTCAATTGTTATTCTAATTATGTACTTTTTTCAACATTAAAAACTTAAAACAATCATAATTATTTACATTATTGCTTATTTACATTATATATACATATGTTTCATTATTTATACTATATACAATATTTACAAACCATACATTATAGCTTCCTTCTACATTTTCTTCATCATATACATATAACACTTCATTACTACTTTTTTTGACCCCCCCCACTCCAATTTCTACAACCAAAGTCTTATCTTTTTTAAAATCATAGCTACATTCCATTTTTCATTAAATATGATTTTCTTCACCCTCTGGTTCCAAACTAATCATAATATACAGAACAGTTTTTATCTAGCCTTTCAACCTCTTTTATACTTTTGTTTCTGTAATACCCAAACTCAATCATATTCATATTTAAATTAGTCATAGTTTTAAATCCTTCCACATAATTCATATCTAGAATATTTTTCCATAACATCTAACTATTTTACATTCTAGAAAATCATGTTTACTGGTTTTAAGTTCACCACAAAACAAATAGACTCTATCTTTTCTACTTTTGTAAGGCATATTCACTTCTACCAGTAATTTTTGTATAGTCAGGCTCCACAGAAACTATTGGCAGTCTGTAGTTCCCTTACATTTTGCCATTCTTGCTGTGATAGCATTCTTTTTTATATTTAAATCCTTCCATGCATAAATCCTATAATACTTTTCCATAATACCATTCTTTTTTCATTTTCAATTTATTTCACATTTATTTTCCACAAGATAATCTTATCTTGACAATTATCTATTTCTTTATTATAAGAAACACTTTGTTTCTGAACTGAAAAAAAAGTTAACTGTTCTGTTTTATACTTCAAATTTAATATTTTTGCTAATAAAGAAACCTCATTGTTTTTTAAATATACCATTACTCTATATAAAGAAAATCCACAAAATGATGTTCTAATAAACTGTATAAAACAAAAAAATACTGTCCAAATGTCACAGAAAACTTCTAATAGGGTTTTATTCTTAGTGCTTTCATTGCAGGATCAAAGGAACGTCATCAGAAAACAAAGTAAATACTTCCTGGAAAAATTTAAAACATGCACTTTGTTTGGAACTGTCACTTTGCTTTCTGATGAAGTTCCTTTCATCCAGGAATGAAAGTGCTAAGAACAAAACACTGTTAAAAGTTTTCTGTGACATCTGGGTATTCCATATAAATTTAATGAAGCCATGTACACTTTAGGGTTTATTAGCCTAATTTCTCCTTTTTCTTTTCTTACATACAGGACCCCTCTTTTAACTTGGTTGAATCTCGATTCCCAGATGAAAGAAATATTATATTATATATATCATTCTCTAACTTCAAATGAAGACTGAAAAGACCTGCTATATATGTCATTTTGGATAACAGTATGGAGTTAATTAATTTGACTTTTTTATTGAATGAAAGTCTAAAAGACTTCAAAAGCACACATTTTTAATTTCTTCTATTTTCTCTTTTCATTTTTTTCTGTAAATTCTTGTTTTCCAAAATTAATTCCAATAATTTTAATTTTTATTATATTAAATTAAATTTTACAAATCTCCCCCAAAATCCTAAACTTTAACTTTTGTCTTTGTTTAATACACCTATTACCCCAAGTAATTTCCTGCATTTATCACTGCATTTATGCTTGCATCATTTGTTGTAACAACAATAATATCGTCTACATAATTTAACAAATAGGGCATTTTTATCCATTCATTGAAAATATGACTCATTGCCTCCATCTCTCTGTTCATATATGTAGATATTATATTCATTACTAACACAAATAATTTACCACTCAGCGGACAACCTTATCTGATACCCTTCTCTAACTGTATATCTTCACTTAATGCTCCATTTATCATTACCTTCATTTTATTATTTTGTATATGCTGAAGTACAGGCATTTTTATCTTTTTGCTTATGTTATAGATTTCAAATATGTCCCATAATAATGAATGATGAATCAAATCAGAAGCTTTACTTAAATCTCCTACCATTACCTTCCACTAATTCCCTAATTATTAAAAATTAATCTTGAACCCTTTATTTTTTTATACCAAACACATCTTCATTTACAAATGTACCCACTTTTTCTTCCATCCTTTTTTTGCAGAATTTTTTATAAAAAGTTTTTAACCTGTGTTATTTAATACAATTGGTCTCTAATTCAGTATTTTTGTCTTCTCCTTTTTTTTTATATAAATCCAATAACACTCTTACATAACTCTTTATATGCGTTCAGGCACTTAGGCAGTGGGAAGTTTCCCTATGGTACATTTGGTTGGGGACATGTGGCTAAAGTGACATTGTGCTGCAGAGAAATATGTATGTTGAAAATTCCCTGTGGGCAAGGAGAAGCGCACACTCCCATGCCTACAGCTTTAATAATAAAGTGCATGGGGCAAAAGAATTAATGAGTGTTGTGTTCAATGTATAGTACATAGTTATGTAACTACAACATGTAGAAATGTGCTACAGCATGGAGGAAATCTTTCATGCTACTTTAGTCACATTTCTGCTCCAGTATGCATTTTCGGTAATGCTGTCTATATACTGTGAAAGGGGTAGTGATCCACACACACACGCATACACCAATTATACAGGCACTGCCCATTGTGTACTGTATTTTTACTGCCACTGACATGCCCACTGGCCAGCCTGCTGCTGATGCTTGCTATACTGCCTGCTGCTTCATGTTTCCTTGGAGGCCAAGAATATTATTTTCCCCTCTGCATTTGGTTATTGAGGTTGTCGGCATGGCACCACATTTTTCTATTTGCCCACAGGGAATTCATAGCAGCCACATTTCTCGGCAACTAAATGTCACGTCAGCCATTTGTTCCCAACCAAATGAACCATAGAATGAACCATAGGGAGATGTCTCATTGCCTAGGCACCTGAACCCCACTTTATACAGAAAATCTTTATTTAACCATTCATTTAATACAGAACAAATCCCAACTCCAGTGGAAAAAAACAACAACCAGCAATGCACTGCCATGAATGATGGCAAACAACTCTTCCTTAAGTCAAATGTACTTTATTCCATGTGTGATATATATTTGATTTAAGGAAGAGCTGTGTGCCATCGTTCATGGTAGTGCATTGCTGGTTGTTGCCTTTTCCACTGGAGTTGGGGTTTGTTCTGCATTTTTAATTTCGCTTACAAAACCTTATTCTTGGGATTTTTGTTGGACATTCATTTAATACCTTTACAAAATTTTTTTTTTTGCTCTATAGTGAATGTGACTTTTTTATACATCCTATATTATATTCCATCCAGTCCTGCTGACTCTAAATTCATTACTTTTAACACCTGTTCTAATTCCTTTATTTTTATTTCTTTTTCTAAATCCTTATTATCCTTGTCAGAAAATGTATGTACCTTCCATTCCTTCAGTGTCTTTGTCCTCTGCTCTTTAATGCTTATTTATAGCGTTTCATTTTGAGTACTGTTTTTACTTGTTACTGATAGCTGTACTTTAGCATTAGGAGGTACGCTCATTAAATTGCTCTTTAAATAAGGTCATAATATGTTCTTTCACTGTATTCCTAATCTCTTCCTTTGTATCATATATTTTATCTGATGAATCTTTCATTTCTCTCATTACAATATTTTTCTCTGTAACTATTTTACTTAAATATGGTGGGGTTTCTTTTTTCCTTTTAGAAAATATATTTGTTTATACAATAAATGTTTTACTTTTTTCTTATTTATCTCAAATAATTCCTGTTCCTTACTAAAGAAATTTTTATCAGTCTTCTCTAGACAATTGATTGCAGTATTACTTAAATTCTTATACTTTATTTTTTCCCACATATATTTTTTCTTTCTCCCATGTCACATAACACTTTTTTTAATTTCAATTTGAAGTTTAACCACCATTCTAACCAGTCATTATAAAATTATCTCTTCTCTACATGGTCGTGCCTTAATCATAACATCTTCTCTCCTTGTAACATCCCATTTCACCTCATTTATTCTTTTTAAACATTTCCCTACTTTTGTA
The DNA here is from genome assembly GCF_019279795.1 of Protopterus annectens. Lineage (NCBI taxonomy): Eukaryota > Metazoa > Chordata > Ceratodontiformes > Protopteridae > Protopterus > Protopterus annectens. The sequence continues at coordinate 452,735,453 of NC_056749.1, read as the reverse complement.
TACTTAGCATTCCCTTTTATCAAAATCCAAATTGCCCTATGGTCTGAAAATCCTGTCAATAACACTATTTTTTAACTATTACTAAACTTGCTGTCAATAAAAAATAATCTATTTCTGTTCTTTTATCTCCCATTCTAAATACCTATGTCTCTAAACTGCAGATTTTTAACTGTCCATATTTTATAATGTCTCATAATAAATTAACATCTTATGCCTTCTTTTTCTATTGTCTTAAGTTACAGTTAGAATTCACTGCTAAGATAATCTCCGTATTAACTGTTACGTATTGAATTCTATTTCTAAATGTCTCTTCTATCTCCTTTTTTGTTACCTATGTATATATTGCAATAATTCTAATAACATGATCCATCCATCTTACCTCAATAACAGTAATTCTACTTGTTATAAAAAAAGTAACATCTAACACTTTAACTGCATCTTTACTTAAGTATTTCTGAACAGGTCTTCTTGAATTTAGAGATAACATTTTGCCTCACCACAGTTTGGTTTGATATCTTTCTATTTGAGACAAAAATCTAATGTCTTCTAATATAATAATGTCACTGTCTACCTTTTTATAACACTCCACAATCCCTATTCCCTTCTCTAACTTCTTAAAACTATTCACATTTAGGGCTAAGACTTTACATGTACTTCTACCTTAAGTAATACATATTCAGTGTTTCCCTTTTTCCTTTTTGAAATACTTTTGTAATTTTCCTTTTCCTCTCCCTCACTCTTTTGCCAATCAAATTTCTTTTTTCTTGTACTATATTCCATTTTAACATCATTGCTATCACTCAAACCTGATTCATCTTCTTCCATTCTTCCCATATTAAATTTTCACAGTGTACTAAGTTTTTCATTCTCCAAAATTTGTACTTGTGTTTCCACTGTGTCTACATCTTTTTGCCCAGCCTCGCCCTTTTGATCTAGTCCTGCTAATACTTCTACAACATCAGTCTCCATCCTTTTCCCTTTTTTCTTCACAGTCCCCTAAATGACCGTTTTTATTACATTTGTAACATCTCACATCACAATCCCTTGCATCATGCCCTATTTCCAAATGAAAAACATATTTTATCACAATTACTAATTAAATGATTATTTTTACTGCACAGAAAAAATGTCTTTTAGGCTGGCACCAATATTTTACCATGCCTACATTTCCTACAACAGTTATAACACTTTGTAAATGCACAATACTGTCATTTTCAATTTTCAAAATCACATTACAATCCCATCCCTAAGCCCATAAACCTCTATTATCATATACTTTTCACATATCCAAATACATTTTTAAATAACCTCAATAAATGTCCTTTTAAAGTTTCTTTATCTACTTCAGTCCTAAATTGTATATTCATTTTTTTCTTCATCTCTCTATATATATAAATTCCATGTTACATTATTTTTCTTTTTCTCATATTCTTTAAAGAATTTTTCAATTATTTGACCAGTTTCAAATATAATGTCAGAAACAGCTTATTTTTTAATATGTATAAAGGCTCTTAACTCACTTGCTTTGATTCCCAAAGGTGAAATATCTTCATCCCACAGCTTATATCTGTTCAGTTCAGTGTCTTCTTTTTTTTAATATGTACAAAGTCTCTCTCTCTTTTTTTTTTTTTACACCTGTTGCTTCTTCCTTCTTTTTTTCAGCTCCTGACTTCACCATCTCCACATATGATTTACCATTCACAACCATCTCTTCCTATTGTTATATCTTCTGCATTACATCTCCACAGGACATGTATTTACCACTGTCTGGCCCATTTTCATTAACTAAGTCCAGTAATACATCATCCCACAACCCTTCCAACTGAAGAGTTGTAACAACACATTCCTGTGCCGATACCTCATCTATAGAGAGATTCTCTTGAAAGATCTTTTGCAAATCCATCACCACTATACCTTCCTTTTGAGAAAGTGTGACTGCTTTCGCTGCATCTTCATCTGCAGGCTCGCCTGCATGTCCCTTCTCAACCCTTATTTCTGACACAATTGCTGCCATAACATCCTCATTATTTGAGGAGCCATCTCTCATATTGCTATGCTATGCATCTCTCTGCTCTCCTTGCCCTCCATTTCCTGCCTGCTTTTCTGAGTTGCCATCATACGCAGAATGGAAGACAGGAAGTGCCACGATGTAATGCATCATCATACACAAAAACATTAGGAAAAGTTCCCCAACGCCCTAGTTAAATATTAATTGTAGCAGTATAAATAGCACCTAGGGTTTCCGCTGAAAAAGCACTACTAGCCTAGTGGGACTAATCTGGTCAACAAAGGATATTTAAAATAAAAGTTTTACATTGAATCCACATTTTTGCCTTTATTTCAAAAGTAAAGAAGAAAATAGTATGCATGCTGGCAGTTTTGAGCAGTATTTATGGTAACTGGGGGGAGGGACAGGTAATGGTGCACCAGATTGGCTGTGGGGGGGTGGCTGGTTCAATCCCCTGCTTAGGGCCCTGGGTCTATATTATGTCAGTGCAAAGTAAATAAATCAAATACCTCTTCATCAACCCATTTTTAGTGAAAGTAAAACTCCAGGAATGGTCATTACATCAACATTTTTCCCACAGTAAGTAACCAGTGGGACAATGTAACGATTACATAAAAACTGGAAAATTTAAAACTGACCCTGGTGGGGGACTGTGCCCCCCATCCTCACCCTAACTAAATATACCAACTCTGAGATCACACTACAGTAGGGAAAAGGGAAAAGGGCAAATTTCTGAAGATGGCCCACTAGTTACTTACTGTGGGAATACATTTGATGTAAAGATTATTCAATGAGTTTTGCTTTTGCTGAAAATGGGTCTATAAAGAGATATTCAATGTATTTAATTTTCACTGATATAATATAGACAATAGGGCCCAATTTGACCATGATCTGGCTATGCTGCTTTTTATTATAATATTTCTTTCTTCATTTTAATGGATCCTCAGAGCAATCAGTTGTTGTACTTAATTAACATCTTCTAGGTAAATATGTATATAAATGATATCTAAAATTGGGTTCTTGTGCCTAGGCAGCAAGACATTTCCCTGTGGTACATGTGTTTGGGAACATTCAGTTGCAGAGAATTATGACTGTTGAAATTCCCTGTTGGCAAAGTGAAGCACAAACTGCCATGCACACAGTTTTAGCAACCGAGGGCATGGGTGCAGAAAAAGCAGTAAGTGTTGTGCTCAACATACAGTACATGCTTATATTACTACAACATGTAGAAGTGTGCTACAGCATGAAAAAAATCCTGCATGCTACCATAGACACATTTGTGCTCCAGTATGCATTCTAGGTAATGTTTCCTAGACACTGTGAAGGGGGTAATAGTCCACACATACCAATTTTAAAGTCACTGCCCATTTTGCACTGCATTTTTACTGCCACTGACATACCCACTGGCCAGTATGTTGCTGATGCCTGCAATACTGCCTGCTGTCTCATGGACATTATTTTCTCCCTGTGCATTTGTATATTAAAGTTGTGGGCATGGCCCCACATTCTTCTCTTTGCTCCCAAGGAACTTCCAACAGTCATATTTCTCTGCAGCTGAATGTCACTTCAGCCATGTGCCCCCAACCAAATGTACCACAAGGAAATGTCTCACTGCCTAGGCACATAAACCCCTAAAAGTATACAATGGGCCTTGCTGTCAAAATGTGAACAGTGATTGGTTGTTCATCAATACATTCTTGATGTAAAATCGAGCTATACAGACAGCAGCGCATCTGAAATAGGGGTAAAGCATGGGTGAAATAAAGTCTGAAATGATGGTTGCTGCTTTCTTCATCACAAAAAGCAGAGAAAATAAACTAAGTTAGAGTGACAAATTAAAGAAAGCTTAAAATCAAAATTTCACTGCATTTTCACATATATACAGCAGTTTATATAGGGTATAAATATGAATGGAATTAAAAAAATGCACCATTCACAATAGAAAGCTAGAGTATACATATCCTTATAAAAACTGTGGGCTGCATGCACTACCTACCAGTTAATTGCTTTTTTTTTCAGTGTTTCAGAAATTACATCAAAACAGATGTACTGTGCAATGTGTCACAACCCACTTGGTTGACACGTGCAGTATATTAGCAAATATTTGCAGGGAAACTCAGATCAGCAGAAGATGAAAGAAGAAAGAAAAGTTATTTTATTCAATGGCATTAAAGTGTGACACTTTTTTTGAAATATTGACATTATATATAGTCAATGCAAATTTACTGGCATTTATTTATTTTTTGGCTGGCTTTGCTGGGCCAGTCAGACTTTACTTTGTGATCAACCCCCATCAGCAGTGGAAAAACTCCATATTATCATATACATAAGTGAATTATCCCTTAATATATTCTGACACAACTGCTTACAACCACACAGTTTACCAATGCAGCTTTGTTTACTTTATGTAAAATAACTAACTGCGCATTCTATCGAAAGTGTAAAAATATGTTCAATTCACTGTTTTGGATATTAAAACTGTCCAATAATGTGCCTGAACTGCTAGTGAAGAAGTGCAGAAGTAAATTCCAGGTCAAAACTAACTAACTAACTAGATAAATAAATAAGGTTGGTAAATTAGTAAGTAAACAAGTACATAATCAAAAGAAATAATGAGATCCAGTTAACTACCACCATCAGCACACACATTCCCACACATGGGTGGCCCCACATTCTTCTCTGTTTTCTTCTTATTTCATGTAGGTAGCTTATTTACTTAAGTGTAAGAATAAAATGTTATCAACCATCATTTGTGGGAAGCAGAGCTGATCATGCCCTCAGGACAGAAACAAACATCTCCATTTCTTGTCTACTGTATAATAGCCTAACAGACTCCACAGGGAAGAATTGTTCTCATTTTGGATGCTCCCTCTCTGAATTAACGTTTGGCTTCCAGCTGTACTTATCCAAAATCCAATGAGCAGACAACATGTGCATATTCACAGATCAGTGGCCCATCAGAAGGTCAAGGAAGCCTAAATAAGTTAGCAAAAATTGTAATCTCACTTAGTGAAAATGTTACTTTTCTGTGTTGCAGTCAGGTAATCATTTTATTCCTGTTTTATTATGTATGTTTGCACTAACTATTTGGAAATAATAAAAACAATCCTGGATACATAAACACACACACACACACACACACACACACACCCACACACACACACACACACACACACACACACACACACACACACATACATGTATATACATACATAAATATATAGGTCTACTTTATTTCATTGAAAGTTCATTTCACTAAATTTCAATTCACCATGACCAAACTGCTGAAAGCTTGAATTACTGAAAACTCATTAGACCGAATCTCATTTCACAGAAGTGAAGTACTGGCACTATGTAGAGTACTGTGAGGCAAGTAAAAGGTATATGCCCTTTCCTCCACTGTAGTGCGACCCTGGAGTTAGTATATATAGTTTGGGGGGCACAGCCCCCCACATTGGAGGGAGTGGGGGGCATAGCACAGAGTTAGTCACTGGTGTTGTAAGTATGCATGTCTATGGTTTAAAATGTATTGTTCTCAAGTTTCTGTGAAATATAATATAAAACCAAACTAGGTGGGGGGCTACTCCCCCCACACACCCCAATGTGGGGGGGCTGTGCCCCCCACTCCCCCCTAACTATATATATTAACTCCAGGATCGCACTACAGTGGGGGAAAGGGCATATACCTTTTACTTGCCTTACAGTACTCTACACAGTGCCAGTACTTCACTTCAGTAAAATGAGATTCGGTGAAATGAGTTTTCAGTAACTTCAGCTTTCAGCGATTTGGTTAGGGTGAATTCAAATTTAGTGAAATGAGCTTTCAATGAAACAAAGTAGACCCATATATATATATATATATATATATATATATATATATATATATATATATATATGGTTCTAGGTCATAACAGCGACAACCAGAACACCGACACCAACTTCACCGACGTGAAAACACCGACACAGAAAACATCGACACTACAAATCACGGACATTTCACAGGTAAGGGGTTTAAATTTCGCTAATCAAGCCTACCATGTTCAGGTAAGGGGTTTAAATTTAACACATGCATAACACTGCCACTGCCACCTTATCAATTTATTAGTTATTCCATTATATGAGACAGCTCAGAATAAATCCGTGATTTGTAGTGTCGATGCACTGCAACACTTCATCAAGTGGTGTCGGGTAAATTGTCGCTTAAATCAATGGCAAGAACGATATATATATATATATATATATATATATATATATATATATATATATATATATCTGTCAATCTATCTTTTTTTTTTTTTTTTTTTTGAAGGAACTTAACATTTGGCATTGCCTAATAAGCTTATTTCATACAAATGGAGGAGTTATATTATGTATTTATTACTTTTTTATATTATTATTTATTTTAAGTGGCAGTTTTCCCAGTTTAATGTTAGCTCAACCAAAATTTTGTTCTAGACAAAGACTTTCAAATAGTACTGGAAAAGATACTTCCCCATAAGCCATGTTTAATTCACTTCTAAACAACTTTTAAGAAATAGGCTATAATGAAAGCTCCTAAAGACTTTCTGAATAATTCAAGTTATCCTGCCGTAATAACTATTTAGTAAGGAATTGAACTTTTTCAGGTTTTTCTTTTAGATGGGTTATATGAAAGTTAGAAATTACAGTACTTAGCCCATGATGGTACAAATTAGTGCAGTATAAAGTGGTACAGTCATCTCTCTGTATATAGATTATATTTCTCAATCTAGCATATATGCAGTGGTCAGACTTCAAACTGTTTTCTATCATTGCCCATGTATAAATCTTAAGCTTTGGTGTTAGGTTCTATGATATGACATTTGTTCTGTAAATCATAATTTACTTCCATTTTACTAAGCTTCATGACAATACATTTACTGATATTAAAAGTGCTTGTTACTACTGCATCAGCTGCATTTTTTGTAGGACACTTTATAAAGCTTCAGCATTTGTGTTGCTCAGTTTGCAATCACTGAAAATATATGTGAATCTGCAGCCCATTTCCCACTGATATGCCTCTGAGAAACAGTCTACCAACAAGTGGTCCAAAAATATGACCCCGTCTATTTCATTTTCTATCTTGTGTTTGAGCAGATAATCATCCGATGACTTTCTAAAGAATAGGCAATTCATTCTATCAATTTATTAGTTATTCCATTATATGAGACAGCTCAGAATAAATCCAAAAGAAGCAGTACGCACTGCAACACTTCATCAAGTGGTGCCGTTGGGCACTTAAATCACTGGCAAGAAGCAATATGAATTGCAACCCTTCATCAAGTGGTGCCGTTGGGCACTTAACAAATCACTGGCAAGAAGCAGTATGCACTGCAACCCTTCATCAAGAGGTGCCATTTGGCACTTAACAAATCACTGGCAAGAAGCAGTATGCACTGCAACACTTCATCAAGTGGTGCCGTTGGGCACTTAACAAATCACTGGCAAGAAGCAGTATGCACTGCCGCACTGCAACACTTCATCAAGTGGTGCTGTTAGGCACTTAACAAATCACTGGCATGAAGCAGTACGCACTGCAAAACTTCATCAAGTGGTGCCATTGGGCACTTAACAAATCACTGGCAAGAAGCAGTATGCACTGCAACACTTCATCAAGTGCTGCCATTGGGCACTTAACAAATCACTGGCAAGAAGCAGTACGCACTACCGCACTGCAACACTACATCAAGTGGTGCCGTTGGGCACTTAACAAATCACTGGCAAGAAGCAGTACACACTGCAACCCTTCATCAAGTGGTGCCATTGGGTACTTAACAAATCACTGGCTCCAAACTCATTACAGCTGCATCACATCAAAACACTGAGTTTACCATTGACTTAATTCTTCCCTTTTCCTAGATTGTGTGATGTGGAATTGGGATATACAAGTTATGGGTAGTGTGAGGAGTATAACATCCCCCATCACAATACCCATAGCAGAATTGTTTTTTTGTGGAGTAAAAAGGCACTGTTAAGCTCAGTAGCATGAGCTATGGCTTTGCTGACTTGAGAGTTAAGGAGTCATTAGGAAGTTGCTGCTGTTCCCTCTTGCAGGAATGGTATAACATCACAAATGTATAATCTCTGTTAAACAAACCATACTTCACAATGATGTCCTATGTGCCACTTTGCATATCTTGACAATACCTTAAATGTTGTCATTTAATGCTCACCTTTGTCTCTGAGGATATTCATGCAGAAATTCATTAATTTCTTTATTGACTGTTTCACCAAAACCTTGAGGTCATCAGTGACTTCAAAACATCTCTGATGGTAAGTTACTGGATTTCATGATGGACTATCTGTATCATGAAGGGTTTTGATTTTTTTACATTAATTTCTTGATAACACATAAATTAGGATATGAACTCAACTTGCCAATCCATCTGGATGCGAAGACCTCAAAGTTAGTGAAGGAGTCGGTGTCATGGTCTGACCACTTCCTATTCCATTTTGCTCTTGAGTTTCCTCACTTCTATCCTTCTGATCATGAGCTTACCAAATGCCATAACCTCTCTCAAGCAACTGCATATATTTGCTTCTACACTTTTTCACCTTTTTTCAAAAAATCATCTTGGTAGTTTGCATGGTGTGGAGGCTGACTGTATTAAGTCTCCCTCCTCAGCTCTTGTCTAACTCGTCTCAACTTGGGTATGTCCTGACTTGCTTATGGCATGTAAACTATAGCTTAGCTGCACTTCCTGTGGCAAGAAAGATAAAGACTAGGATGTTGTGCTTGATGTGTGGGTCTTTGAACTGAGAAATGTGATCTGAATGAGCATTATGACCACTACTAAAGCGAAATCTGTCATTAGATTTCTCATTAGAAGTCATCTTTCATTTCCAAAGAGACCCCAGTAGTGACAATTCATCTGGCCATACTCTTATGTATGGAAGGTGGTCTAGGTATGACAGCTTACTTCCCCATCCAGAATTACTTTTTATTCAATTAGTATGAACTGGCTTTTTTGTTGCTGCTAATGTTATCACAGTAAAATTAACACATCCTCCATTTATTCAATCAGCATTTACTTGCTGTCATCGAAGAGGTTTATCCACCATGTTCTTTGTCAGCATACAGAATTTCTGTTTACAGTAACTTCCTGACCCTGACAGTAATCATATAGCTTGCAACCTCTTGAGTGAACCATTGCCACACCAGGATGATTATAGCCAGCCTTGATGTGTTGTCACCTCAATGTGCAAAACATACCCTACTATTTTTTAACCACTTCTTCTATATTATGAGCATTAATGTTTCTTGCTATAGTTATTGAGAAGGTAGTCCATGTGCATCTTGCATCATATCTCATAATCAGTAGGCTTAAGAATCTTTACTGGTATAGTTTTACTCTCACCATAGTACAGAAATGATCCTTATTAGGATTGTGACTGATGTGTTTCTAGCCAGAAAAAGGAATATAAAAAGAATTTTTACTAGCGTACGAATCACCCAGTAAAACTTGTAAAGGAACAATATATCCAGTCACAACCCCTTTTCCTATATTTTCACATGGGGTCAAGGTGTTATTTCATTAGAGACAATCATCTATAACCAATGTTTACACCAAAAACAATCATTTGTCCATTTTTGTTTCATAGCTTCGGATTGTTTGAGGGATTCCTTTCCTTCTGTGAAATTCTCAAATTCTGTTGCCCTACGAAGCCTAATCCTCAAATAAATTAGACTTTTTATTCATCATATTTATATATTATCTCCTCCATTTCAGTTTTTTTCTGTAGTTTAGCAAAAAAATAAATAAATGATTGGGCATAATTCTTAAACTGTCGATGTTCTGTTCAACCCATCTCAACTGCACAACAGTTGCCACTGACTTATATTCTACTATTATATTTGTGTTGCCTTACACTGAGTTTCACACAAGTGGCATAGAAAGATGTTTATTTCTTGATACATCAGTGGCATTTACAGAATTTCAACAGAAGTGATATAGCTAAGATGACATTTTGGAATAGTACAGTAGCTCTGTTAGACCTAAATGTGAATGTTAGTTTGTCAGACTCTCAGCTTTAAATGTTGCAGAAAGCTTTTTTGAACAAATCCTGTAGGTTAAACTTGTTACTAAAAATTAACATTAAATACATATAAAATATTTATCCTACTCATTAAAGCTGACATTTTAGCATTGAGTCATAAAAGCGTAAGGACCTGAGATAGACTGCTATGTTTTCTTTTATTTATACATTTGAAGCAGTAGCTATAACCAATAATTCACATGACTTAGTCAAAGACAGCAAGCTTTCAAGATATCATAAAAATACATGCACATTAAAAAGTTGTTATCAAATGCTGTTCATGTAAGAATCTTAGAAGTCAAGGGCGGAAGCAAATGTCAAAATTTCACCCTGAGCCATTCCTTTGTTTTGAGACATAGCAAACATTTAAATAGTAAAGCTTCAAATATTCAGAGAGAATCTATATGTTAACACAGTAAAGCTTCTTTGTTCAGGCAGTATCACTGTTCAAAGAGAAGACACAAAGTAAATCACTCTGTTTACAAAATAACATCATTCTCTCTATGTAATGGGAGTACATGAATGCTCACTGTGATGTCCACCACTGCTACAAATATGTGATGGCCACCAATGTGTGTCATCCCCATGCTGGGACAGTAATCAAGTAGCCTGAATCCTCACCACTGGCACTGGACAGGGACATGCACTTGGAATAAAAATGAATGCACTCAGCATTTCCAGATCCAGACCTCTCTGCATCAAGTTCAATTCCATTTAAGAGTACACAAGGAACACACTCAGCCTAGGGTCTGGATGTGCCTATATCTGTCTCTGTCCAGATCCCCAATAAGACTCACCACTAGTACTGCTGTTTGGTTAGGTCCTCGGCCGAGTGCCCAAGCCAAGTCCTCCAGCACCCTCTCTGTGAACCTAATGCTTCATGTCCCTGTCCCAAGTAGCTGACACACAAACTCACTGAGAGATTTGATTTTTCACACACGCGCACACACACACACACACACACACACACACACACACACACACACACACACACACACACTTGGGAAAAGCTGGCACAAATGTACCTACTGAGTCCCGTTCTGCCCAGATTATAATGTAGTTATCACTGCCACCAGGCACTTCACAATCAGCTACACTAAGGCCCTTAACAAGGGGTGTCCAATTATACTGTGTAATATTAATACTAATGCAAATGGCATCAGTTCACCAGGATGGCTAGGCCTTCTGGAGTGGCCCACACAGTGTCACCAAATTAATATAAGTACTCTCAAAGATTAGATATTTTCTACAAGGAACAGTTGCAATAAAATGTTTAAATATATTTAATAATAAATAATAAAAGAACATGAAAATCCTGAATATATATTCACAGTAAACCACAGTGTTCAGATCACAGGAAATATTAAAATTAACATTGGACAGACTCAGGCAAATAAAGAAAAACAAAATCTAAACTAAGGTTCACTATATTCCTGACTAAATCTAAAAGAATCACTGTTCCCTAGTTAAGTTACTTACTACTGCAAAGGCAAGATGCTGTGGGTGAGGGTTTCTCTAGTCAGGTTTCCCAAAACAGAATACTCAGTGCTCTGAGATTTCTCTTTGTAATATCTAAAATATAATTTCCAAGAGGTTTGGCAGAATGACCTCATCTGGTCACCTGACTCTAGGTTCTCACAGTATTCCCATTTGAAGCTGAGACAGGAAGTTAGCATAGATGGACAAAATACACATCCAAATGTTTATGACAGTGCCTGGGCCTCTCCTCTTTTCACTGACCTAATGAACAACGGGACTTCCCCAGATGTAATGCAGCCAGTCCTATTCAGCACTGTGGGGTGCCTTTTAATGGTTTAATAGCTGATTTATATTTCCCTTATTTTTCTTAAAGTTAACCTCTCCTGTGCCAGTATCCTCTATTAAAACTTATGCATTTAATTTAGCTACAATAATACATGTACATTTCTCTTCATTTCAACACAAGCAAAGCTCACAAATACATTTTCAGCACAAGCATTGTAGCAAATCAGTTTGATATACAAATGACATATAATTATTTACAAAATTCCAGCTAGCTGTTCTGACACAAGTTATACATCCACTGCCCTACTTCCCCCTGGCATGGCTAGCAGTGTCTCCTATCGTCACACTTTCAGCATGCAAACAGTTCTTTAATAAACAAATGTTAATGTGGTTAGGAAAAATGAATGAAGCACAGGGCATCATAAAACCCCTAAATATATATGCTTAGTCAACATCACTTGGCTGTGTCAGCTTAGGGTAAGTACTTTATGTAGCAATGTTTTAACCTTCAAACAGGTGCTTCTTCTGAAAGTCATAGGATTTCACTGACTTGAAACCCATCATTTGCAAAAACACATAAATTAGTGCACCGAGTGAGTGTCATCAGATAGTAAGTAGTATTCAAACAGGATGCAGTGCTAGCAGAAAGGCACTGTCACAGTAAATCACTTAATTAGCAAACAGAGCTGTATTTTATACTGGGTAATTGTGATTTTTTTTTTTTTTTTGGTTTACAACATTTTCTTTTTTACTACACATGTGGTATGATGGTTTATATAAAAGCCAGTTACATTGTGTTTTAGGAGCCAATTCTGGCGTGTGGTAATTTGAATGAGTTGATAGTTACAGTAAACTCTCAGTTAACCGGAACTCAAGCAACTGACACTCTCAAGCAACCGGCAAAAAAAAAAATTGAAGAAATATAGTACAATTTCATGTGTTGCAAACCTTTCCATTCTACTCCCACAGAAACATACCTTACGTATTTGAAACTTTAGAGTTTTAAAAAGGAAGATAGGAATAAATTCTCTTTCTCTTCCCAACCTGAGAAAAAGTCAAACCAAAGAAATAGTATAGGGTACACTATTAGTCAGGCCTGATAGTAACGCTCAAGCAACCAGAAACTACAGTTATCTGTGTTGCTAAACATGATGGACTGCCAGGTTACAAAACCATGTGCATTGGAGGAATCTGCAGCAACAGTTTAGCAGACATTCACGGGATGACTGTGATCCAGTAAAGAGTACTGTCCCAAAATAACTTATTTTGGAATCCAGATAACAAAATGTAAGGTGATAATAATGAACACCATCATGGTCTGTGGATAGTTTAAGTGCTTTACTTTTAAACAAAATGGTTGTATAACTATATGGCATCAAGCATCTGCTAAAGTAATTATGCAGCAAATTTTATGAAACAAACTGATTTTTTTTCTTGCTTGCTTCACTGTCAAGATATTAGTTTTCTTTGGTGGTTTGGTTAGCTCATTTAGTCATGTCAGAAGTAATGTTCCTACATTTACAGAAATGGCCCATATGCTCTGTGGGATTCACACAAGATGTCACCGAACTTCAAATAACCTATAAATGTCATTGCATTTGAAAACATGATTCTGTCTGTAGGAGCCCACATTCTTTTCACATACATATGTGTGTGTGTGTGTGTGTGTGTGTGTGTGTGTGTGTGTGTGTGTGTGTGTGTGTGTGTGTGTGTGTGTGTGTGTGCGCGCGTGTGTGTGCATGCATGTGTATATTTACATTCCATTGTTAATCCATTGATAATACTAGCAGCAATTTTGGACAAGTCTAAATAGTTAATGATACAATCAAAAAGATAAACAATGAAAACAATTAAGAATTTGGATTTCAATGAGTCAAGTTGTTTTTTAATGAAACTTCCAATCCATAACATGCAAGACCACAGCATTTCCTTTCCATTTGAATCAAGGTTATGTCGTTCTTGTGCTACACAGACTGCCTTAAAGCGCTTTCACTCTTCTCTGTTTCATACAGAATCTTGAGGGAGAACCTGTACCTTGCTTCTTAAAAGGATCAGTCCTATGCAATCTCATACACATCATCAAAACAAAAAGAAAAACAAACAAAAAAAAAAAAAAATCCACACTAAACACTAATTCAAAGGAACTAAATAAAGAGGACCTGCTGGTTAGATTTGGGCCATGACCTGTTTAATCTAAATTTATCTCTGCCTATTTCATCACAACCTTCTTAGCATCAGCATTTAACTGTTTTTTTTTTCCCAGCTGGAATACCAGGGGTCTATACATCTTAGTAAAGAGAAGATATGTGCTGGATTCTCTGTATAAGCAAAACACAAAAGTTGTTTTCATCCAAGGGGATAACATGAAGCCCACACAGAATTTGAAATAAAAACTGAAATTCATAGTTCAGCAAGGTATTTACAATGAATGTTTTTATAAAGGAATGTTCATTTGTTAGGAAGACTTGAGATGGGCTGTAGGTTTTCCTACCTGCAATATTCCCAAAGTTGAAACAATAATGCAGTACATCAGGACTGGATGGTGGCAATGTGTATTTTATTCATATTGTTGGCTTTATCTGGTCACAGCATGCTCACCATACAGCAGTACTAGCTCTTATTGCCACTGTTTTTCTCTCTCAAATCAGTTGTGTACAGATCTATGGAAATTGCAGTGTGCATTCACTCTGTGTTGAACATGGGGACATAAACACAACAGTTTTAGTTAGTTAGTTAGTTAATGTAATATTCATTTAACATTTGTTTACTGGGAAAGTCCAACTGGGACAGAGCCCATTTTCAAACCAGGCCTGGGATGCATGTCTTTGGAATGTGGGAGGAAACTGAAGCATGTGGAGGAGACCCATGAGAATGCAGGGAGGACATGCAGACTCCACACAGAAGGCACCCCAACCAAGAATAGAACAGGAGACCCTCTTGCTGTGAGGCAACAACACTAACCACTGCGCCATCCAGGAAAATGTATAGACATTGTGAGTACAGATGGAAAATGTTAGGGATTAGAATACATATTAAACCTTATTTGTGTAGAAAGACTTATTGGGAGATACGCTAGTTGCATGAGCTAGTGTAGTATAATGTATATATGAATATCTTGATAAAAAGATATAGATATAGATATAGATATAGATATAGATATAGATATAGATATAGATATAGATATAGATATAGATACAGATATAGATACAGATATAGATATACAGAGAAAGAAAGAGAGATGTCTTTATTCTGTATGTATATTATACCTGTCTGGTGATATTTTCAAGCTTAAGCAGTAAAACTGTTTTTTTTTTTTTTTTTTAAAGCAGCACTTTTTCTGTGGGCATTTATTTATTTTTTTACCATCTGAGGACTCTTCTGCATAATGTTGATTAATATATTTAAACCTCTTATGGTTGATTCTTCTTCTTCAGGAGACTGGTTACAGCAATTACAAACTGGCTACTCATCCTACCTCCTCACAGATGAGACACATAAAAATATATGTGATAATTAAACTGTTTCATGTCATATCAGATCACCTACTTGATTAGACTGATTGATTTATTACATACACAATCTTTCTGTGCAAATTGTAAATACAATATCTACTCAGTGTTTGACAATGTCTCACATAATCAGTATTGCTATTGATTTAATTTGTAAAAACATGTAGTGCATGAAGCACAGTGATTATGATCCAAAATCAGGGGAAAAACAAACACGTAAAGCATTTCTGGAGTGACAGACCCATTCATAACAGTACTTTCAGAGGTGTGTAAGAATTGTTACACACCTCTAAGCACTGTTATGGTCAGCTGATGAGTCTTACAATATGTTATCTTCTCTCTCTCTCTCTCTCTCTCTCTCTCTCTCAGCTGTTCCCGATGCCTCATATTTTCTGTCAGAGAAACTTTCCTGACATCCTTCTGTAAGTCACTAATTTAAATTAGATCAGTATTTTAAAATTTCCTCTTTCTTTTCCCTCCAGTTATATTATTTGCTGAATACACAACAAGACTTGATAACTGCTTTACTGGCTTTCAAAGCCAGTAAAACACTTCACATTTTTTTTCTTTTGTAACTGGCAGTGCATGAAGTAGATGAACCTCTAGGCACTAACAATAGTTATGATTGAGTCTCACTGATCATAACCAGTCATGTATCTTCTCAACATGAATGCCAAGATTCACCTCTTGAGCTTCATTCTTAAGGTGAATTTCCTGGCATCCATGTTCTGAACATGTAATAACATGGTTTTGATCAAAGACCCAATCATAGGTTCATAGGTATTTCTTCCTAGAATATTTGCTTCCCTGGAACCCTCTCTAGCAGGGCGACTGATGTGATCCCCGGGGTGAATTTCCTATCTCCCATCCAATCTTCAAGGTTACTTTTGAAGAGAGCCAAAGAGGCGCTCAGCTTGACATGTATGTGCAGTCTATTCCAGAGTATGGGGAGTCTCTGGGTCAGGAACCAATCCCTCCAGCATGTTTTGTTCATTGTGATGACCAGGTTTAGATCCCTGGAGTGTGTTGCTCTGAAGGATTGGAATTTCTTTAAATGTAACATGTTCAACAGCACTGGGTTTGACATGGCCTTGTATGTTAAGCAGAGATCGCCTCCAAGTAGGCGATATGTGACAGAGTATAGCTGGAGTTTATTTAGACGGTTAGCATAGGGCATCTGCTTTAGGCCTGTGATTCTTTAGTGAGGTATTTCTGTGGCCTTTCCAGTTGTTGCAGATGTCTTGAGGTACATACCAAATGGGGCGTTGTACTCTATAATGGGTCTAATGAGGGATGAGTACAGTGGGACAATGACCTCCTTTTTTCTGAATGAAAAGGCCTTAGTGATGAGGTGTGCCACACAGAGGGATTTCCTGACTGTTGTGCCTATGTGGTTATTGAAGGTGAGATCACTGTCCACCTGTGACCCTAATTCCCTTATCATACTTTCGGTGTTTAGTGTACTACCACTTATGTGGTAATTCAAGGGTACATGGTTTTTCCCAAAGGGGATAACTATGCATTTCTTAGCATTGAGCTTGAGCCCATGGCTCTGGCACCAAGCATCTGTTTCTGTAAGGCCCTTTTGTAGAATATCCACATTATTTGGGGATTCAGTAATGGCTCCCAGTTTGCAGTCATCTGCAAACTTTGTTAGCCAGAGTCACATAGTGCTGGCCTGTACTTTGGAGAAGTAGACGCCAAACAAGAGTGGTCCCAGGACTGAACCTTGAGGTACTCTGCTTGTCACTTGTCTGGAGCTGGATTTTGAGTTGGCTACTTTTATAGTGTGGGTTCTGTCAGTAAGCCAGTTAGCAACCCATCGAGTGACGTAGGGATTAATCCCCAGCTTAGTAAGTTTATCTATGATTCCAGAGTGGGGGATGGTGTTGAAGGTCTTGGCGAGGTCTAGATAGGCTGTGTTGACTTATCCTCATCCATGGCTCTGGAGACTGATTCGAAGAAGTCAACCAGGTTGAGGAGACATGATCAGCCCTTTATGAAAGCAAACTGGGTGGGGTCCAGTGTTTGAAGGTTGCCAAAGTCTTTGTTTATAAGTTCCATGATAACGCGTTCCATGGCTTTGCAGATCAGGCTCATCAGACTGATAGGATAATAGTTCCCTGGATCCAAGGTAGCTCCCCCCTTGTGGAGTGGGATTACGGTAGCTGTGCACCACTCACTGGGCACGAAGCCTGAGGTGAGGCTATGATTAAACATGACACTTAGGTGAGGTGCCAGTTCATTTTGTAGTTCATGTAGTACACAGCCCGGGATGTTGCCTGATCCCATGGATGCTGTATTCTTAGCTTTGGAGAGTGAGTTTTTTACCTGTGTGGCCATGAGTACTGGAATTTGGCAATCCTTTGGTATTGAGATTGGCCCTTTAGGGGGTGAGAGGGGGGTGAAGTTGGCATTGAATCGATCTGACAGGATATTGGCAATATCCTTGGGATCAGTATATTTAATAACTCTCTATATAACCGTGCTCCAAAGCAACATTGCTTGGCTAGTCTAGGAATGAGTCCATGATATAGGAAATTGACTCTTTTCTTCTTTTGAAATCAAAGACAGAAGTGCTTAACATGGTCTGGAATTAGATACTATTAATACAGTACCCTTTAAGCATGTTCAGTTGTTTCTGAAATAAGAAGTTCGGGCTTACCTAAATTTGACAGAGGCATAAAATCATACAGTAACAAATAGTGAGGAAACTACTCTGTGTGGAACATTTAAGATTCCCCAGAGTCCATGAATCTAATAAAAAACATACTGTGAATATCCCACCTAAAAACAGGTGGTAGAAATTAATTCTTTAAAAACTAGTGAAAGTAGGGAAGCACAAGCTACTTCAAGTTGAATCTTCTTTATTAACAACACACAAACAAGGGATCGAAATAGTAGCTGAAAAACAGAATAAAGTGTAGAAATTCCCCTTTACATGTATATACCTGTTTAAAAGCAGGGGGAGTGGTTTACTACGGTAGTTGTGTTGTAAACGACAATAATTAGCATGTTTACTTGCTAAATACCCCTTCAACACAGTGCTGCCCTACTTCAAGCTCTGTGATTCCAAGATATGTTACACTAAACTAAACGTTAAATTAAAAATTACACATTAATAATTGCTAAAACTTCATGAAAGAATTTCACTATAGTATCAAAAAAGAAAAAGTTAACATAAGTATTTATAATTCCTTAGAAATCTTTTCTACCAACATTCAGAAACATTTTTAAGATAAATCGCTTTTGTCTATTAAAACTTTTTCAGGTTTGAGTTTCAAGTGGGAAAAGTGATTAAAAATTGAAAGTTAAATAACAAATTTGTAACACTATGTTTTGTTGGTCTAAAAACAATACATATTATTTAAGAAAATGTAGTGCAAAAAACAAATCCTAAGTAAAAACCTACCAAATACTTGGTGTGTGTGTGTGTGTGTGTGTGTGTGTGTGTGTGTGTGTGTGTGTGTACAGAGATGAATGGATTGACTTATAAAAATATAAGAGTCAAAGAGTTGAGCAGACAGATATTGGGTGGAATCACCAGGTTAACAAACTTTCTTCAGTAGTTCACTCTGGATATTACAGGCAACTCAAAGGCATGCTGGTACTTACCTGGTTCTGAGACCACTTTTATCTTAACTATAGTGGCATACTTACCCAAGAGAAATTATAATCATAATTCAGGACACATGACCTTTATGATATATGCATTGGCATAACAACAGCTAAGTTGTGTCAATAATATGCCAAGACTTTGCTGATCTTTTAAGTACATGAATGAATAATTGAGTCACTTATTCTGTTCACTCAAGTATAAGAACCTCAATGTATATAGGCTTAACAGCACATAGGTTCATAGGAAGATACTAGGCTATTGGCCCAAAGGCCCTTATATATCTAGCCAAGAATTTCACCCATGTCCTCATAAAGTCGGCACCTGCTTTCTCTGTTCAGCAAGGACACAGGTGGGATCACAGGGGTATATTTTCTGTTTCCCATCCAGGTTCCTCTTAAAGAGGGCTAGTGAGGTACTCTGCTTGACATGGGGAGAAAGACTATTCCACAGACAGGGGAGTCATTGGGACATAAATCTTTCCCGCCGACAAGTTCTATTAATGTAACAGACCAGGTTGAGACCTTCCATGCGGGTTGCGTGAGTGGAGTTTGACTCATGGATATGCAACAACTCCATCAAGGCTGAGTCTGAGACTGCCTTGTATGTCAGCCACAGGTCACCTCTGAGCAGTTTGTATGAGACTGAGTAGATTGACAGGGCTTTTGGCCTATCTGTACAGGATAGGTGTTTGACACCCTGGATTTTCCTGGTCAGGAGCCTCTGTGGTCTCTCCAACTGCTGCATGTGCTTGGCAAGCTACATGCCAAAGGGGGCATTGTACTCAATAATGGGTCAGATAAGGGAGGAGTACAGGGATATTATGACCTCCTTGTTCCTGGATGAAATACCCTTATTATGAGGTGTGCCATGTTGAAAGCCTCCCATACAACTGAGGCAACATGGTGGTCAAAAGTTAGGCTGCTATCAACCTAGGTGCCCAAGACCCTAATGACTGACTGCATGCTTTGTACATTATTAATGTGATAATTATTGGGGACACCATTTTCCCCAAAGGGGATAAGGATGCATTTCTCGCATTCAGTTTGAGGCCATTCTTGTGGCACCAGTCATTAGTTTGGTTAAGGCCCTGTTGGAGGATGTTCACATCACTAGGGGAATTTATGACAGTGCCCAGCTTGCAGTCATCTGCAAACATGGTCAGCCACAGACCACTGGTTTTTTGCTTCCACCTCAGAAAAGTATATCCCAAACAGTAGAGGCCAAGACTGATCCTTGGGTTTCACTGCATGTTATGGGTCTACTACTAGGGGTGGTTTCCCTATTTTGACTGAGTGGGTTCTATCAGTAAGCCAGTTAGCTACCCATCTGGTAAGATGGGTTGATGCCTAGCTGGGAGAGTTTATCTATTATGCCTGACTGAGGAATAGTGTCAAAGGCTTTGGCTAAGTCAAGGTAGGTGGTGGGCACTGTCTTGCCCTCATCTGGCTTTGGTGACTGTGTCGAAGAAGGCAACCAAGTTTAACAGGCATGATCTCCCTTTGACAAAACCAAACTGTGTGGAATCAAGCATTTGGAGGTTGCCAATGTCCTTGTTTATAAGGTCCATGATAATGTGTTCCATAGCCTTGCAGATCAGGTTAGTTAGGTTGATTGGCCTATAATTACCTTGGTAGGGTGGATGCTCCAGCTTTGTACAGAGGGATGACAATGGCTGTTCTCCATTCTGCTGAGCAAAGCCAGTGCACAGGCTTTGGTTGAATAGGATGCCTAGTGGTGCTGAGAGTTCTTGCCTGAGTTAATGTAGGACATGGCCAGGGATGTTGTTGGATCCAATAGAGGCTGTATTTTTTGCCTTTGAGAGGGCATTAATAACCTGTTCCCTGGTGATGAGAGGAGGGGAGCAGGTGCTGGGGATGTTCTGATTTACTGATGGGGGGATGGGTGGGGTGAAGTTTTCACTGAACTTGTCTGCCAGCAGGCTGGCTATATCTATGGCATTTGTGTATGTGGTATTCTTGACCACGAATTCAGAGCAGATTTGGAAGTTACCTTTGAGATTGTGGATGTATGTGAAGAAGGCCTTGTGATTGTCCTTTGTGGATGTGGCCAATTTAGACTTGAAGTTAGCCTTAGAGGATTTCACCAGTGACCTTATTTGCTTGTTCAGACAAAGGAGAGATTGCTTCCAACTTGGCACCTGCTTCTTCTTTGTCCTGGACAGCAAAGTTTTCCTTTTAATATTATGTATTTATTTAACATTTGTTGACCGGGTTAGTCCAACTGTGACATAGGCCTTTTTCAGTGGAGACCGGGGGGGGGGAAGCTCCACAGTAAATACATTCAAATTGAGTTGACATATAATAATACAAAAAAAAAATCACATAGGCATAAACATACCTCCCAACTGTACCGAATTACTCTGTTATTACCGAGTTTTGGGGTCAAATAATGGGGTGCCACGATTCCCGAGTGGCACCCCTTCATTTCCGATTTTCCCGGCTTCTTTTTTCAAATTTTTTATTTTCCGGGTTTTGAGCTGATGTCATCACTTGTGCGATGACGTCAGCTCCGTCAGCCTGTCGGAATTGAGCTCCTCGCATGCGTCATGCACGCATTTCAGGTGTTGAACGCAAGTGGGAAGGAAATGTTTTGAATGCGTGTGGGAGGAAACGCGACTGACTTTCAGGTATAGGATTGCTTCTCGGAATGGATCTGCTGCTCTGGGAAAGAAGTGACGTTTCCTTCATGACTGCTGGTCTGCTGCTGTGGGAAGAAATGATGTTTGCAGCAGGAAACTCCCAAAAAGATGATAAGGTAAGTTAGATGAGCTCTTAAAGTCTCTTATGTCTGAAATGACTGGCAAGGAAGGACATCTCTCTCGCTCTTCTGTTACTGTATATAACAGCAGCTATGGTTCTTAAAGAACAGCTTCTTCTTATTCTATAACCTCTCAAAATATACACTCTTGAACTTGTGTTTATTTGAGTTTCAGCATGTTTTATGTAAATGTGAATGTGACCATTTTTAAATAATATTATAACATTTTGTTTTTTTTAATACCAAGTAGATGAATACTGACACACATTTGCACAAGTAGTAATCACTGTTTGGGTTTAGGAGGACTAGTATTTACCCGTGTGTGTGTCTGAGTTATACCATGGAGATAAAAACTTAGTGGCTGAACAGAAGCACAAGCTGGCTATTCTGTCAGAACAGAAGCACAAGCTGGCTATTCTGTCATGATGCCACCAATGGCTAATGCTTTTTTATCTTGGCTTTCCATTCATCCGTGCTTTTCTTTTCCTGTTGACTATTACATACATTTTGTTGAGAAATAACTCTAAAATGTTCCTGAATTTTTGGGTGGGGATTTCCTTAAAAAAGGGAATAAACAGGCTGTGAATGTGACAAGAAAATATAAATGTTAAACTAGCCAATGCATGTTATACTTCTGTTACTGCAAAAACGTATAAAACACATTGCAGCCCACACTTTCTTAGTGATCCCTTCATTAGACTAGCATGTTTATACGGCTAAGCTTCTTATGTAATCACCTTCAGTATAAACAGGCTAGTCAAACGGTGTTCAGTGTACAAAGCCACATGTTGTAAATATATTTAATAAAAACATTTTAATTTGTAGCTAACCATTTTCTTTTGATTACAGCAAGTATTTTATCTGTTTACTTTTAATTTATTCATTGTGTTAGTTTTGAGAAGCATGCTTTATTTAATTTGCTTCTTTAACTATAGCTGTCATAAGTAGCAGTGTGACTTGATGTGAAACTATCAGGGTAATGTTCCTGTTGAAAGTTAAATAACAGGAGGTGCAGTCCTTGGAACTATGATGATTTAACTGCATGTAAAGGAAAATTATAGGCCAAGTGCCAGAATGCTGTATTTGTCTCATTCACGACTGCTGCTTTTGAATAGATCTGCTGGAAAGAAACGACTTTTAGGTAGGGAACCAGTGTGCGTGTTTGCATGTGCATGCGTGCGTGCGTGCGTGTGTGCATGTGTGCGTGTGCGTGTGCGTGTGCGTGTGTGTGTGTGTGTGTGTGTGTGTGTGTGTGTGTGTGTGTGTGTGTGTGTGTGTGTGTGTGTGTGTGTGTGTGTGTGTGCATGAGTCTCTCTCTGGAATGTTTGGCTCATACATACTTTTGGTCTGTTCCTCTTAAAATTATTGTTTTCTGGCAAATCCAATGAGAACTGAATTCACTAAATCATAGCCATTTAAGTTTCAGTCTTTCTGTCTTTCAGGAAATGCATGGTTGGTAACACAAAACATTTTATACTAGCAACTTTTCTAAGATCATGCAAGCAATGTTTAAAATGTGTCCTTGGTTTTGGGCTTTTGTCCCCTTCCCAATAAATGTTGGCTATTTACAGATTTTATATGCTGCATAGGTCTTCAGGAGCAGAGACGTGTAATGCTGCTTATGGTAAGTGTGTTTGTGTTGTCAGTAGTAAGATGGGTAGAATACTTGCTTTTTATATAGAAGGCTGTGAGTTCTACTCCCACAGCATGTAGATAGACTGCTGACACTGTACTCTATTGTACTTTGCAGCCCAGGGAATGTCCTCTTTGGCAGAACCTGTTATCAGTTTGCCATCCATTCCTTGTTGTAATATTACTAGCTTATCGTTTTTTTTATGCAACATAGGCAATTTATATCTCAAGGGCAACAGGCACTTTATTTGTAGATGAAACAATGAAATATTAAGTTGTTTGCTAGCAGCAACCTCTTCATTAGTTATATATCTCCTTAATGTGGAATTATATGACTTTTATTTCTGCAGAGATTGTGCATATTTACTGATACTGGTGGATTATAGATGTTACAGACTTTTATGATGGAAATGTTCTGAACTGGGCAGTTTAGTCAATTATTGGTTCATGCATTTTGTTTCATTGCGTACTGTAAAAATGTTCAAAACAAATTTAAAATGTGCTGTAACAAGTGTGCTGTATTATACAAGGAATATAATTTAATACTGTCAAGAATGTATATCAAAGAACACATGTATGTTTTGTGTGCAAGGGGGCCTATGATTTGAGAACAGCCCAAAGCTAGTCTTTATCCACCACTGGTCAGATGCATTTTCTTTGAATGTGGGTATCAATGCTGTTTCAATGAATGTGAGTTTCAAGGGCAGAGAAGTTATAATGCTAAGTCTATTTTCATTGTCAGACTGTACTGCTTTGTTTAGCAGAGGTCTAGTAGTGTTTATGCTATAAAATGTAAAATAAAAATTTTAAATGAATCCAAATAAACATTGCAGAAGTAAAGCAGTGTGCACAGACATAGTTTAGTTAGTTTTTACTGCGTTTCTGAATTGGGATTTGGATCTAATGTATCGGATGTCTAGTGGTAGTTTATTCCAGTTTTCAACAGGGAATTATACAGTCTGTTTATTATTGATATCCACCAGATAGGTTTACTCTTCTGTGAAGAAGATGATTTGGCCCTGTCAGGTATTGATGAGTCCATGCAGCTATATAGGTGCTCATATGATTTTTTGGTGTAGGCTTGGACATTAGTGCTTGATTCAACTGAAGGGATGGTGGCTGTGAAGCTGCTTATACCTGCTCTCAGAAGGTTGTAGTAAGCTTTGGAATAGACATTTTTGTTCGACCCTGGCAAGGGGTGGGGTGGGGTGTCAGGGGAGATGGTGTCTTCACCAAGGAGGATGACACTGTATGGGTGTTACAGTGGCTACTCATGTTGGTTAGTACCAGGTCCAGGATATTTTCACCTCTTGTGAGGGTGTCAACCAGCTGTTCCAATGCATTGGCATTGCTGAATTCAAGGAATCTCTGGGCATTCGTGTTTGAGCTAGAACAGGTCTTCCACTTTATTATTGGGTAGTTAAAGTCACCCAGGATCAGGGTAGAGGATTGAATCTTGATGGATTCAAGAAAGTCCAGATAGGTGGAGTGGGCCTTCTAAGTCATGGATGGGGGTCTGTACCTAGCTATGATATGAATAGGTGTTTTGTCAATAGTTAACTCCACCTGGAGTGTCTTCTGTGTGTCATACTGTTTGATAAGCCTGGAGGTGTGTATGTCTTTGATAAATTTTTAAACTCCACCTCCTTTGGCTTTGTAGTCCTTTATTTGGGGTCTGAAGGTATGGTAGGACAAGTAACCTGGTAAGGCTGCTGTGTTCTCCGCAGTTTAAAACCAGGTTTCAGTGACTGCACAAATGTCAGCATTCTCCAGGGTGAGGAATGCTAGCAATGAGTGCCGCTTCATGTTAAGACTTCTAGAGTTTAGCACCATGACCTTTACATTTCATTTAGAATAAATTTTCACGTTAGTAACTTTATCTTCATGACTTTGCCTAAAAAAGCACTATGGGGAAGGCAAGAGTCTTTACCAGAAGCCTGAAGCCCAGGGGAGACAGATTAAGGTCATCTATGGCAAAGCATCATGGTATGTCAATCATGTCCTCCCAGGCTGTCAGCTACTGGATCTCCTTGGAATGTCACAAGAAACGAAGCCAGTTGTTAAAGTCAATCATTTTCTGTTTGTACTGAGACATCATTCTTTGTGACGGTAAGATGCTGCTTAAGGCTGGGGACATACCTGCCTGGAACACATATTCAGCAAGCTCAATCATGTTACTCTTCATAAAGGCCAGAGAGGTATGTCTCAATTCATTCACACCAACATGGGCTATGACAGAGTCTTAACACTACCTGATGTTGACAGACTTGAGTGTGTGAGTGATATGGTGGATTTCAGCACCTGACAAGCAATTTACCGTGACTTTCCCCTTGTCTAGCCTGGTGAGGAGCACATCTGTGTGTCTCACGATAGAGTCTCCCTATGACTAGTATATGGGTGTGTGGCTGGGCCTTAGAGGTTGTGAGAGACAGGCATGTGTACTATGTGTGGTGCTTGGTGTGGTGAGTTGTAATGTGCATGTGTGCTTTTGCCTCAGAGGTCTGTTTTGTTTAGGTATGTTTTTGTTGTGAACCTCTACATGAGTAGGAATGTACTGTACAGGTGTGGGTAGTGTTAGAGGTGTGGTGCTTGTGGTGTTTGTGCAGACAACCTTCTCAGTGCCAGATGTAATGGCTTGCGATTGAGACAACAAGGATTATAATTCCTAATGTAATTGCATCTCTCACATATTGTGTTACTAGGTGGTAGAAGAAGAGGGTTGCCCGTGAACATGGGCAGTTGCTACACTGTCTCACGATGCCCATATCAACAAGACTAGCAGGAAAAACCAGAGGAAATTTTCCGTACAGTTTGTCAGAATATATGGAAGAGAAGTAAAGGATAGTAGAGTGGGTACTATCAGAATAGAGTACCTATAGGTGTGAGTAGGGCTGGATAAAATTACAGTACTTGTAAGGGAGGGTGTCAGTGACACAGGAGTGCTGGTAAGGGAAAATGCAACTGAGATAACTCACAATGGGTTAAAACAATGTAGTGGCAGTGTGCAATGAGCAAACAAAAGTAGCACCTTGCAGACACAGGATATAAATACCAGTAAAGTTGGAAGAATCTAGAAGCTTGAATTACTACCCAATCCTGCTAGCCCCTGCTCTTTCAACCAATCACTCATACTAGAGAAAGTCAGGCAATCATGTACAAAAATGCAGTGAAACAGTAAAAAAAGCTTTATAACAGGGCAAAATGTAGTAGATTGGCTGTATAGCACAACTATAAGCATTAAGAAGTGCAATTCAATGAAGTAAATGTAAGAAAAAACTTATTCTGCCTCAGGGATTTTCTGCTTTGTCACAGTGATGAATCACCACTCCTCAGCCTGGTAAAAACAAGCACAGCCCCCTGCAAACACAGGGTTTAAATACCAGAATAGATGGAAGAATCTAGAAGCTCAAATTACTACCCAGTTCTGCTAGCCCCTGCTCTTTCAACCAATAACTCATGCTAGAGAAGGTAAGGCAACCCTGTTGCTTTCGCTAACAGTGAAGGCAAAACACTACCACCAGAAGATAGCTGCCAGAACCACTGGAAACTCAACAAGCAAAACAACCAGGCCTGGATAACAGCAGGCCTCTATCTAGACTATGCTACCTGACTAAAACACAGAAACCTCACAGAAAAGCACAGATAGAGCACTCACAGACAGAAAATACAACTCTCAGTATGAAAAAGCAGCTTACAGTTAAGCAATTCAATAAAAATGCAATTACAGTAATGGAACACTATCTAGCAATGAAAATACAGTCAAAACAGTAGAAAATAGTACAAAAACGCAGTGAAACAGTAGAAAAAGCTTTACAACAGTGCAAAATGGTCTAGATTAGTTGTATAGCACAACTATAAGCTTTAAGAAGTGCAATTCAATGAAATAAATGTAAGAAAAAACTTATTCTGCTGTTGGACCCTCAGGAATTTTCTGCTTTGTCACAGTGATTTATCACCACTCCTCTGTCTGCTAAATGAGAAAGTTCCATGTATAGATTTTGACCATGAATAATTTTATAATTGTTTTGAAGGAAACATTCCACCACCACAATGAAATGGCAACCTGTACAAATTTTCCATAAAATGATGTACCCCAAAATGCAATTCAACACCATATGATACTCCCCACTTAAACAAAAGCATTATACTGCCTTTCAAGGTATATATACTTACGCTTGACATATAAGCAACTCTACAGTTATATTAGTAGTCATAATTCAGCTTTACCTCAGACATTTAAGCTGACTAAAATAGGCTTTACAAATAGCAATGAAAGAAAGACCATCTGAAAAATTCTATTATAATTTCTGGATGTTCCAAAATTAACCAGAATCACACTACTGCTAGTTTTGTAAAGTCTGAAGGAAGGAAGGCAGTTATGTGTGAAGCGGCTTTATGATTTTGGTATTTCTAGCTTACTATGGTTGGATTTCCTGTTGTCAAGCATGTGCTACTTGATCAAGTGAATAACATTTTAAAATCTGTACTAGACAAGAGCATGGCTACAAATTGTCATCCCATAGATGTACATAGGAAGAGGGAACCATTTTAAGAGAAAATAAGTTGAATTCTGTGAGCCCTGCATTTTTAGATGCTGCACTGTAACAGTATGTAGTGTAGTTTAAACAGTTGCAACAAAATGTGACCATTACCCTCCCTAGTACTCATCATCCTCACTGTTGAATAAATTATTTTTTATGGATTTTAGCCTTTCCCACAGGTGATGGGAGTGCTGGATCTAGCTCTTGATTATATGTTTATTTTCTTTTGTTTTATATCTATTGTAGACAAATTGTTTATCTGGGTTTTACTTTGTGACGTGTTTAGTTTTGTTTTCCCAGATTGTTTCCATTACTATACTTTGCTTTCAAAATGTCACATTTGACTAATAATCTTACCCCAATTTAAAGATATTTGAGTTGGTGAATAGAAATATCATTTGCCTATATGCCAATCAACCACCAATAAACGTTTCTCACAATATTTTGTACATTGTATTTTTCCACAGTGACTGCAGAATGGGAAACGATACATTATCTTCTTCTTTCCATTTATACAGAGGTACCTCAAATTGCTAACCAAATCCTGTTCACCATCAATTAGAATATAACGTCCTGGTAAAGATAATTGGATCAGGCCTTAGCATGTATTATATCATCAGAGACTATCCACAGACGTCCATGTAGTTTTATGCTTATAGCTGTCTAATATTAATTATGAACCCTTTCTCTGCATTGAGAGAGGATACTGGACCCCAAGGCAGGCTTGAAGAAATCTCTGGTATAAGGGCAAATCCCATTAAAATACTCATGAGTCTGCTGAAGCTGGGCATACAATTTAACTTTCTTGGAGGCTATATCCCTTTCAGTCGAAATTCTTTAAATCTGTTGACTGAAGTTATTAATTAACTTTACTTGGCAAGGGCCTTGATGCAGCCCAGACAGTCATGTATAGCACAGACTGAATTATGGTTGCATCACTATGTTCTATTCACAGACATCCCCTAGTCTAAAATACCAGCATGTAGTGCAATTTGTTACATAACAGTTCCAAATTCTCTTTGTTCTAGGAAAGTCTGACAAGGTTCATCAGCCGAACT
Source organism: Protopterus annectens (assembly GCF_019279795.1). Taxonomy (NCBI): domain Eukaryota; kingdom Metazoa; phylum Chordata; order Ceratodontiformes; family Protopteridae; genus Protopterus; species Protopterus annectens. The sequence goes on along the minus strand of NC_056749.1, from coordinate 452,706,489 downwards.
CACCATAAAACATTGCCATGTGGAATTTGGCCTTTAAAATGTGTCAAATCCTTCCCAGTAATTTTATTATTTATGAAGATAATAACTCTCTATAGGCCTTTCAGATCTCAGCTGATTCTTTTATAGCTTAGACTACATTCACTGAAACATATTCACTACCCTTGCAAGATGAGATTTACTTAAGATGACTAACCAAACATGAAAACAATTGGAAGCATTGCTTGGCATTTGTTACGGTGTCCAATGAAGTGATTTTAACTATAAGATGAAATTTGGTGTGACAGTCATATAATGTGGATTAATGGCATGAAGTTCACAAAAGACCTTTGTGTCACACACTCATTGGTCACGGATCACTTTTGGAAATACCTGCTACTTAGATAGGGCATTCTCAAGTATGGGTAAATATGAATTGATTCGTTCACATTCTGCAAGCACTGCAGTACTTAGATCCAACTAACAATTTATTCCATCTATTTGGGGTATGGTTGTCTCAAAATTATACTTTCTGCTGTAAATGTCAAGAAGCCACTTGCAAGGATCTTTTGTTTGATTCACATACAAACAAGATTGTAGAGCTTCACTGTCAGTATTTTCTACATAGTCTGATCATGAGGTCTCCTGGAAAACCAATGAAAGAGATTTTGTGCCTCCATAGATTGTTTTTTCTTCAAAGAGAAACAACCTCAGAAAAATAAAGTAAGGGTGTGGGGGGTGAAGTCCCCACTACAAGGGTAAGGGAGGAACTTGCTCCCAGGCAATTTATTTTTTATCTTTCTATCTATCTATCCATCTATCTATCTATCTATCTATCTATCTATCTATCTATCTATCTATCTCTGTCATTTGTTCATAACATCATAAGACTAGCATATACATTATAAGAAAATGTATACTGAAGGTACCATTTATCAGCTATTTATATCTTGCTTTTATGGTATGAGCTTCTGTACTTCAGATAGACTTACTTCATCCACTGTAAACATATTTGAACCTGCTAGACTCTCGCATAATACATTAATTACACCCCTTAAATATCACAGACATATCAAAACAACAAACAGGGTATGTGCAGTTGGCACAGAAGGTCAAGCTCTAGTTCCTGTGGTATAGGGTTTGTTTCCCTCAGTACTCATTTGCCTACTGTGTGACATCGAGCAAGTGACTTCACAAGACATTACCCCCGAGTCATCCTTGAAAAGGGACTGTATCTAGCAGGCCTGTGTCTAGTGGGCCTACCTGGCTAACAAATGGGTATTTTTATTATTATTATTATTATTATTATTATTATTATTATTATTATTATTATTATCATTGTGGCAGTTTCATGGACTTCTCAAGGGTCTTTCATCCTTTCCCTTTTACCAAACTTCACATCTCAGGCTTCTCCAGAGAACATACTAAACCCCAAATAAGATGCTAGTAAACAATCAGAATGATGTGAAGACTGATGTGGCTTCCCAAAAGCATCCATACATTATGGATATGTTATTTCAATAATTAAACTTCAGGAAGAATTATGTAACATGCTTATGTATTGTTGTTTTCTGCTCTCTCTTCCTCTGTGACAGCATTTGCCAAAAACAACATCCACCATCCTTTTAAAAATGTGCAGTATTTGGGGGCAAAAAAAATGATACAACATTATCAAAGCTCACTTAATGACTGGAAACACCCATTGCAAATATAATACGATAAATCATAAACAAACAGTACATGACAGGCCATGTATTAACAGACAGTTTCCAAAACGGAAAGTTTCTCCCTTTATGGAAAGATCTGTTAAGGGATAACATTCATTTTTACATTTAGCTATGACTGTAACATGAAGTTGAAAGATAGAAAGAAATAAAAATATCATCCTGCATTAGGAATAGACCATCGATATAAATTATGGCACATTGTTGTAAATGAGTCCAAATTTTTATCATAAATGACATGAATTGTTATATTAATGTTAGGTTTTCTAGCTCTCTTCTGGCCACCTACAAATTACTTTAATGAAACACGTCTGCATTTTAAAATAGAATAGCTTGAATTTTTGTATATATCATGCGTGAAGACAGCAATATTATAAAAATGATGGAGTACCAGATCCCTACAATTTCTTGAATATTTTACCTTCTGGAATTAGTAGGTATTATTTTAGTATGTTGGATGAAAATTCAGAAGCTAAAGGTTAGTTGATTAAAATGTTAATGTTTTCTTTTTCAATAGAAAACAGGCAGAATAACCAACATATTTTAGTTATTCTTGTAACAGAGACTGCATTTTGTTTGCAGTTTGATTATTCTTACTAACGAGGGAGAAGCCGAATTACTAATAAGTATTAAGGTGAAAGCTAATTCTCTTAGTATTATAAAGCACTAAATAATTAGAATGGTATAAATTATTAATGAAAACATGCATGGTATTTCAACAGTTATTGCATATAAAGCTGTCATTTCTTTCTTTCTTTACACTGTTATAAAAACAGTTTTGCATAACCAGGACTGGGCATTGAAAGTATACTTCTAAGTGGCTCTGACTGTGTTAAAAATAACTAGACTACAAATAAGGATGGAGAAAGGACTTTGCAAGTAATTGAGGATTTAAAGAAAACTGAGTAGTGCAAAGAACTGGAAGAAGACAACCCCCAGGATTCACTAATCTTCCGTGTAAGACTAGATTAGTCTTACAAGGAAGAGCCAGTCTAAGAGTAAGACAGCAGCGCGCCATGCATATTAATGAGAGTGCGCTGCCTCAACTCTAAAGCTAACATGGAGCGTGGACGTGTGTTGGGGGGCATGTCGGACTGCCGAGCAGTCCAAAAATCCACTACTCTGTAATTTTGAAACTCGGGAATTGTCTAGTTACATGAGCAAGTCCACTCACATGTGTACATTCTAACACTAAACCGATGCCAATCCTTGTTGGGGTCCCAGAAAAACCACTGCTCGAACAAAAGAGTTAAATTAAATCCACTTTAATCCACACGAAAACTGGAACAACACAGCCTTTTAAAAAATATACGATTCTTCCCTGGTTAAGCGCTTTCATCTGCAAGAAAAGCAGATTTCATCAGAACCACAAGCATAGTGTTAATTAGCTTTTTATAATTAATTTTGGCGCCAAAAATTCAATTAGTATACAAAAATTGTCCCTAACCAAAGAATTACTATTACATAAATAACTAAAAATATATATTTGTTAAAAATAATGATTGTTATAATTATATTGTGAGAAAATGCTTTAAAAATACTTTGAAAATACATGAGGAAATTCATAAAAAAATGCATAGGAAAGAAATTGATAAGGTAAAGGTTACCTATACATACATATACTACCTAAATTCATTCCATTAATAAAAATGGTTTAATGCTAATATGATCATTTAATCCAGGACTACTAGTGGCATCACAATACATTTGCCATTTACTTTCTAATAGTCCTAGAAAAACTTTCCAGTTACCCTCACAACCTTTGGAGTCAATGTGGTCGATGATACTAAAAAGAAAGGTGTGTTCATGCCCTCTTTCAAAAACATGTTTACTGAGGGCATTATTACAATCTTGTTTTTTAATCTTGTATGAGTGCTCATAAATCCTAGTTTTTAGTTTTCTCTCAGTCTTCCCAATGTAGTATGCATTGCAAACAGTGCATAAGGCGATGTAAACTACCCTAGAGGTGTTACAATTGCCCTCCAAGCTAACCAATCTAGTCCTACTAGTGTTGTTCAACTTTATTGTTGGAATTTCGTTGATAAACTTACACTGATTGCACGCCCCACATTTCCTTGTTCCTTTTTTATCCCTATCTTTTGCTTTTTTAATAACTTTTTTCTTTTCCAACATATTTTTAATATTTATAGATGTCTTGTAAACATATTTTGGGATAGTCCCCACTATCTTCCCTACATCCTCCGATACAGTTAAAATATTCCAATGTTTTGTTAAAATTTCTTTGATAACACTTGTGAAAGGGCTATACATGATTACACAAATACTGTTGTTATTATAATTTGCTTTCTTATTACAAATAAAAGGTTTTCCTAGCAAAGGTGGATACTTTTTTCCCCATTCATTTTTAACTAATGTGATTATGGGAAGTAACATGGAAACTGGATATCCCCTCATTTTAAACAAGTAAAAGATGTTGGCGAATTGGATTTCCATAATGGTCTTATTGGATGACATCGTCCAGCTGTATGCATTGACCTTTAAACACATTTTTGAAAACATGGGGTGGATGATTACTCCCATAAAATAGGTAATCATTTGAGAATGTGTTCTTTCTAAAAATTCTGGATTCAAACCCATTGTTACTATTGCCAACATAAGTATCTAGATATGAAATTCCCTCCTTTTCCACTTTATAAGTGAATTTCAAAAAACTAGTAGTATTGTTTAAATAATCAATAAAACTAGGTATAAGATCTTCAGGTCCATTCCAAAGGATGAATAAATCATCCAAATATCTTGTATAATATACAATATGTTGGTAAAAATCACTAGGGAATACAAAGGATGTTTCCCATTCCAACATAACCAAGTTTGCAAACACAGGGGCACAAGGCCCCCATGGCTTTGGTCTGCCTAAACACTTCTCCCTGAAATTGTAAAAAGTTGTAATCCAAAACCAACCCCATCATATCAACGATAAGGTTTATTCTTTCCCAACTCAAAGTAGAATGTTTTCTTAAGCTTTCAAAAAAGTATTCCAACCCAATATCCTTTGGAATACTTGAAAAAAGGTCGACAACATCGATTGTCACAAATAAAAGATCTCTTTGCCAAATTTCAGATGTCAAATTGGCTAGAAAATTCCATGAATCTTTAATAAGATGCCTAGCATTTTCATAAACATGTTTGGTCCATCCATCAATGATTACCCCCATATTGTATGTTTTCAATTTAGACCCTGAAATAATGGGTCTAAAAGGGGGTTTATTCAAACATTTATGTATTTTGGGGATTCCGAAAATAATGGCCATTTTTGGAAATTCTTCTCTAATGAATTCATAAACATCGTTAGATATTCGGTCATCCAGTAAATATTCTTCTACTACTAGGTCAATTCTTCTGTAACCAATATTGACTTGGTTCACCGAAACTTCTTCGTAGTTCCCAGAAAGGTGGAGAATGTTATTAATTTCATTGTTGTAATCCATAGTAGAAAAAATAACTAAACCTCCACCTTTATCTGGTTTCATAATCCTGATGTCTTGATTGGCCAAAATATTTTCCAAAACTTCCCTTTCTTTAATACTTAAATTGTCCTTATATAGCCCCCCATAATCTGGGTTATTTTTAATCTTTGAATAAAGCCAATATATATCTCTACTTACAAGTTTCTCAAAATTGGCTACATTCGGATGATAAGTGGGAATGTAAGCACTTTTTTTCTTATATTTGTTGACATTTTTGTTTTTATCACTCCCATCTGTTCCATTAAACTGTATAGCCAAATTGAGTCTCCGACAAAACAATTTCATCTCTTTGATTGTGTCTATTATATTAAATTTGGCCGTGGGTATATATTTCATCCCTTTGCTAAAAAGTGAAAAAAATTCTTCATTGATGTTTACCTCCGTGTAATTGTATACATTAAAACCTTTAGATGTATGAATGGTTAAATTAGTGTTCTCACCACTAGAAATATTCTCACTATTTGGAGAATATTCTTCTTCTACTGGAAGATCAGGGGATATAACTGGAGAAATACTAGGAATGGGGGGGTCTTGAATGGGGGGGTCTTGAATGTGAGTTTCGTTGGAATGATGGAGTACTTCAACCTCCTTTGAAACCCCAATCTCAATTTCTAAAACCTCTTTTTGTAGGTTTTCGCAGGTGGATAAAATCTTCCCCCCTGAAAATTTTCTTCCTCATCATGTCTTAAGGAGTTCTTACGCCCTCTAAAGTCCCTTTCTATTTCAGTAAACTGTTTTTCTCTATCATTCGGCCACACATAAGCTCTATTATTCTTATACAAAGAAAGGTCCCTTTCAATTTTCTTGTTTTTCCTAATTCGTATATCCGTAACCCTATGCTCTACCATCTGGAACTGTCTGTGGTATAAATCATACCACTGCTCAAAATCTGAATCCTGAATAATTTCCTCATTGAGCTTCTCAATTTCTTCAGTTAAGGTAATTATTTTTTCCTCATTATATTTCATAAGTTTTTTCATGAACAAAAAACCAAACTCGTCAAACATTTGATTAAATTCATAAATTACATGACTGTTGAAATCAATCCCCAAAGGTAGCTTAAAAAAGCGTAACCCCTTTGGTACTATCTGTAAATCAATACATTGTTGCAAGTAGGCATTGTCCATTTTAACATTTTTGATGTTACCCATTTTTTTCCCCAAATTATAAATCTTATGCTTAATAGAAACACTTTCACTATTATGTCTAAATTTGCTGTAAAAATCATTTCTTTCACTGTATTTAAAAACAACTTCATCATTTAAAAAATGATCAATAACATCATGTTTAGAACTTTTACTAGATACTGTTGTTCCTTGTCCTCACATGTGTACATTCTAACACTACACTCCCCCATATATTAAACCCCGTACAAATATAAAAAGTAAAATAATTATTTTTTTTTCATTTCCAATATAGCTGCCCGTATTTGCGCGTGTTTGCATGGGTTTGCCCATTGCTTAGCTACAGTTAGCAGTTTAGACACCGAAGAGGATAATAAGAAAAATATATGCAAATTGAGTGAAATAGCGATAGTGTAGTGGTTAGAGCCTTCGCACAAAGAGGAGGCATTCCCGGATCGAGTACCACCACTACATGTTCCATTTTCTGTTGGAAATATGTATACAAAAATATTTCCTGCCATTTATTATTTAAAGTTTTGTAAAAAGCATTGAAATCTTATATGTAGTAGTGAATGGATTTTATATATGTATATATATATATATATATATATATATATATATATATATATAGGAAGGTGAAATGGTTATGCATACTGATGCATGAGTAACTTATTTTAAGCAATGTAAAGCACTGCTAAGCATATTTTACCAGTATTGAGCATATTTATATTTAATTGCTCGTAGCTGAGCACTGCATTAACTAGCGCAATGTCTTTGTGCGGAGCTGTGCATCACACCAACTAACGCAATCAGAACATGTTTGCGCGGAGCTGTGCACCGTGCTAACCAGCACAACTTCAGGCAATGTCGAGGAACGTCGGGCAACATCGAGCAATGTCAGGCAATGTCAGGCAACGTCGAGCAACGATGAGCAAAGTCGGGCAAAGTTGAGCAAAGTCGGCTAAACATGGCCACACCTTCTTTACTGTACTTTAACCATTCAGGTCTGGCCAATAGGAAAATAAAAAGCAGTGACAGGGCTCGAACTCGGGATACTGTGCACTATAGTCACTGTATATAACCACTAAGCCATGACAGCATTTCATAACCATGCACTTTCAACAGACACATATCTATCAAAGGAATATTAAACATTGCTAACATCAGCTAAGCAGGTATGCCTACAGCTGAGTTTTTTCAAAACTGGCCAATCACAAATAAGTGCGGGAAATGAAGCATATTTAAGCTCCACAGGTGGGAATACTTGCCATAACTGGTTGTAGCTCCCTTCTGCAGTCAGCATGGCCGGTATTGGAGAACGCACTCGATTTCAAGCGCAACGTTGGGGCATTGAGGAGACCAAAGTAATGGTTTGGTTCCTTGTCCACAATCATGAGGAAAGACTCCTGAGGGGCCAGTACCAGGGCACCCAATACAAAATGAAGGCCTGGAACTGTCTAGCACATGATCTCACCAGTGCCACTGGCATTCCTTAGACTGGTGAGCAGGTCAGGCACCATTACTCTGACCTGAAGCGACGTAAGGAGGATCAACTGGACCAGTGGATCTAGGAGTCCAGGAGGCCCGTGGGATGGCAAATGCCCCAGTACTGAATAAGTAGCCATTGTATTAAGTAGTTAAGAATTGCTATGCTTGTCTATACTATGGATAGGTATGTCTCAATATCACTGCATTTACTTCATAGCTGCAGGTGTCCGGGCTTTGAATCAGCAAGCCCATGAAGATAGGCTGCAAAGGCTGCATCATCAGGCAGGTTAGTAATTATTCTGCATGTACTGTTATATAAAATAAATGAGAGAGCCTTCAAAAAGTGTTTTAACCAAATAAATAAGGTGTAATAATCCTTTAATAAAAGTATAATTCCTGGAGTGCGTCTGTGTCATTTTCTTTGATATATTGTTGTATTGTTGCATTTTACAAATAGTACTGTTGTATTAAGCAGTGTTAACCCACATTTGAGTAGGCCCATATAACGTGGATGAAGGGAGTGCCAGTAGCTTTAATGCATGTTTACAGCCCTCGACTCTTGATTCATGCCCAGCATGTACAGGTTAATCTGGCACATGAGTAGCTTGGTATTATGTTCCCCAGAAATGTCAGTGTGCTGCCAGAAATGTAGGGAGCTGTTAACATATAACAGATACTTTCACCTGAACATATCTAGATAATTATATGAAAGTAGAGGTGTCAGTGTACCATCTTAGCAGTAGTGTGTGTGAGCAACTCTCAGACTGTGTAGCAGTAACATCTGCATCTTGGACAGTTTGTATGTAAGATACAGCTCATGTATATAATGATCTAGCAACATCCAATTGCACAATATAAGGACATTGGGTAGTGTAATAATACATGTAAGTGATGTATAACTGCAGTTAATAGGAATGTATTGAAAACTAGAAGGATATATAAGTTTTTAATTGAGCTATCCTTTTCCACCCTACTGTATGTGCATAAAAAATTGCAATTCCACACCTCAATGGGTATGTCTAATCTCAAAACGTTTGTTGGGACATATGTCCTATTGGTTTATAAATATTTGCATTTATTTCTATGCATGTGCCCTGTTAAAATACCACAATATTGGTGGCCTGTTGACATCAATTCAACGTGCATGCTGTTGTAATGTCCACTATTGTTCTATATATGCATGTGTTATGCTTGCTTTTCAACTGTTGAAAATCTGGTGTGCTGGGTTAATGGGAATACTTCTGCATGCTGTTATAACTAATTGGGAATGCTGTTGACTGTTACTAACCCATATCATTATTAAACCCTCCAAAACATAGTTCATATGGGAAGGCCGGTCCCAGTGGACCCACCTGTCCCACCTCAGCTGGCCATGGCACCTGGCACCAGCAGGTCCGGTGCCCAGCCTGAGACCTCCTCCTCTGTTGGCCCTGTGCCACCTTCAGGTGGAAGTGCTGCAGGGGATGGGGCTCGGCCCCCCATGCAAGCATGGGTGGAGGAGGGACACCTATCACCCTTCGAACAGCCCGGGCTGTGGTGCGTAGAGAGATTGAATGTTCTGTTGCAGAACCTCTATGCCAGCATGAGGCATGAGTGGCGCAACTCCCGGGTCAGTCTGCCCCTCCTACACAGCCCCCAGCACAGCCACCCCCTGGGCTGTGAAGGTGCAGTGGTGACTGCCCATGGGTGGGGACCTCAGTCCCACTGTTTCCATCTGTGGGCTCATGGGCTTGCGATTTCCAAACATCCCTCCCCGTCAATGGTGTTCACCCACCACATGTGTCGTATTCCACCCCTGTATGCGTCTTGTTTGTCTTGTCTATTTACCTCCCCAACCTACCTCCCCAAATATACCTACTTCCCCTACCCCACATTCCACTCTCACCTGGAAAAAAAAGGCAATCTGCTCCCAAAAAAAAAATATGCCTCATACATAGCTGCCCATTTTGCACATATGTCCACTGGACACATAAAATGTAATTTAACTGGCATTACAACATACTTTGTTGTCCTCACCCCTCTCTCATGGGTTGAAAGTTTCATATCTACCTCCAAATTTATTCCATATGCACAGCTGTTACTGTTAAAGAAATGGGCAGCTATGGACCTTCCCTACACCCGTCCTGCACATCCTGAGCTACTTTCCATGCTGTCTTTCCCTCTTTGTGCCCCCTTTTCACCACTTTCCTATCTCCCCATTTTTCTTTTCTTTCAAAGAAATGAGTGTGGGGGTTAGCGGGAGTAAGCAACATTAAGCAGGAGTGAGTGGGTTTGTGTGAGTGTGCGCTTGTTTGCGCTTAGCTAAGCATCACACAAACATGTGCAAACCTGCTTACAACTGCTTAAAAGTGTCTTAGTCACTCTGTATGTGATGGCCCTTGTTCTGCTCAGCAGTAAAATAAAACACCTCTGTCAGTCTCAAACCCCGGACCTTGTACACACTACACTGCATGAAGTGCCACTAAGCCACGGTAGATATACAACAAGTTGGTGCTGAACTAAATATATCATGCATCAGAATGAGTGAATGTAAAAGAAAAATAGGAATGCCATGCCACACACTTGTTCTGTGGATCTTTACCAACAGTTGTTGTGGGATTATATTACATGACTGTGATAAGAGAAGCAGCCATTCTACCAGGAAATAATGTTACACCATCAATTTACAACCCCACACAGTATCACAGCAGGACAATCACTGGCATATCTGTTTAGGGCACAGGCCATACCTCCCAACTGTCCCTAATTTTCAGGGATGTCCCTGATGTTGACACAAATTTTAGCTCTGTCCCTCTGAATCCCTCCTAAAACTATTGACTTTGGCCAGAAAGGTGGTGAATTACACTTAATGAATAATGACAATAATTAAGAGTTAGACACTTCTTTTACTTCAGAAAAAGTGTATTAATTCATATGCTCTGATTCTCTCAATGTTTCATCTTAATGGCACTAACATTTTAAAGGTGTCCCTGACTTTTTCTCTACTTTTCCCTGAGTCTGTTCAAATATGTACCTGAGTGTTTGAGAGGTCTGGCAGAGGCAGAAACACAGAGGCATATCAGCCTTTCTGCTGTTACACACTACATAAATAGCTTTGGAAGGAGTTCTGGAAGCATACCCTTATGTAGGAATGCAACACTGAAATACAAATTGATGTAGCCATGTACTGGTAGCAACCAACTGTAACAATGCCATTGCTCTATTGCTGAAAATACCTGTGTGGTGCACAGACAAAAAATAACAGGCTATTCTCTGGCTACCATGTGGATAGGTCCACAGTTGGGAGTTACGCAGACAGATTACTTGCCTTGATAAACTAACATGTACACAGCAACCCTGTAAGTCCAGCTAGATAAAATTCACACAATAGTACTTACGCTCTCTGTACTTCTGCACCCCTACCCAAATGTAGAATATACCTGTGTGTGCAGGGTCTACCAAGGATGTAGGTAAGCATACTCACAGTACTGACATGTGTCCAGTTTTTCTGAGCAGCTTGTGCTAATGTCAACCCTAAAAAAAGCACAAACTGTTTAGAACTGTGTAAATGGATATTCACAGTATAGCAGTTCACAAACAATTCTTGTGCCAAAGGAATACATCCCAATAACTAGCTTTGTATGGCAGTTAATTGTAAAAGTTGAAAAGAAAGTACATCTTTCCATGTATCTTGGGGTAGCATTTTGAGGGGTGAGTAGATTTCTACACTGACAAGTGGGTACTGGAAGCAGTAACATTAGGTCTGAGTACAAAATGTAAATCTCTGGCTACACCCCTGGCTTCTGATATAAGAACTATACCAATCTTCTGTCTTAAACAATGATGTCCACAGCAAACAAGGGTGATCTCCATCTTGGAAAGCTGAAAGGGCCACGCCTACCTGAGTTAGCAATTTATAGTACTAGGTTGCTATGACAGTGATTTCTGCAATTACTACACAGCAGGCTGCATGCAATTATCAAGTGGTGGCCACTAATTGGTGCAGAGGCCATCACATGCTCATGTGCAAATACCTACAAAAGCAGGCTGCAATCTCTGCCAACAAACTCAATCACTCTATTGCAGAGACTGACAGAGAGAGAGAGAGAGAGAGAAAGAGAGAAAAGAAAAATAAATATTACCAAATCATACAAAGGAAAGGTATGTGACACATATGTATTTACTGGCATGTAGTAGATGTTATTGAAGAATAGTCTACATAATGTGAACCATTCATATGTGGCAGCAGTACTTATTTATGCATAGATTTTCTGCTTAACTACTGCTAAGGACAATACAGTGTGTACCTGTGGGCAGTGGTACATACCTGTGAAATGTGTAGCTCAGCATTAAATGTCAAAGATCTGATCCATGTTATCTGTGTTCTGTACAGTAGTGTGGCCAATGGCTGTTGGGGGGATTAGCGCTGATATTATATAAACATGGGTGTGACAGAACAACACATGCATGATAGTCATATTAAAGTGTAGCTTAGCATTGGCAACAGCTGTAACAGTCTAGTATGCTTATCTAGCATTTGTAGCCATATATACCCCCCTAATGTTAGTGTGTGTTCATATGTGACACCTGTTTGTGTTGCAGCAAGGCCCAACAGTTCAGCTGTGAGGTCCAGGGACTTACAACAGTGTGGACCTTGTGTGTGTATGCCACACACATATGGAGAAATATATATGTGTCATATATATTCACATCTGTATATGTGCATAGAGCAGGGGACATATTGCAACTGTTTATGAAGTGTGGAGATATATATGTTAGCGAAGGTTAGTATGGGCATATTTGTATGTAGGTTTTAGTGTGTGACAAACAAGACAGAATACAGTGCTGGTATATGACATGTGGTGGTTAAACACTGTGGGTGGTTTGTTCAGTTTGCAATGTTGAAGCCAGTGAGGCCTGCTAAATCTACCTGGGCTGTGAACACCTTCAATGCATTTATCCCAAGACTGTGCGATTTATTTACATTACTGTACACCTCACATCCTTTTTATAATTGATATTCTCACTATGAAAGGTGAAATGTATATGTGCCTACATATATATGTATATGTACACCAATGGATGTCTATATGTACATATATATATATATATATATATATATATATATATATATATATATATATATAGTTATATATACTCATACACACCTACATCTACTTGTTGCAATACATTCTCTGTACTGTTAACTGACTGTGATGGTCAATGTGTTTGTGAATACATCAAAGATATGTATCTGTGGGATAGCTTAGTGGGAAACTGTTTATGTCATGCTATTATGGGTCCTTGTTTTGATCCTAGCAAAAGCTCTGTATTCTGTTGCTAGGCAGAAAAAGTGCTATTGCATACAGTGTGATTAAGTCCCTTGGTTTTAACTAGGGTGTGTTATTGGAGACTAAAGCACTACATCTATGATTATTGATTGGTACTGATGTTGAATCCAAATCCTGTATGTACTGTAGTACTACTTGAAGCTCTGGGCCTGTATAGCAAAGTATGGTGTATGTCCACATTGCTTGCATCCACTGTTTTGTGTGGTCCCTGTATTCATCACAGATTACATTTCTCAAGATTAAAGTTGTGTAAGTACTGACACACAGTATTGTGTAGTACACACTGAAAGCTTATCTGGGTTGTCATACCTTTGTGTCCTGTAATTATGTCTGATGTGTGTGTGGGTATGTCTGTAACATGTCCTTTGACATATGTGTGGTAAAACATATAACTGCATATCTAGCAACATTCATAGTGTACTACAGCAGTATGCAACCTATATTCCCAATTGTGCACATATTTTGGACACGGGTTTGCCATTAACAAGTTGTGTGGTATAATGGTAATACATTTACTGGACCTTACACTCATTGTGATGGATGATATATTTCTTTACACATCAGTTTGATGTATATCTGCTGTGGCTAGGTGGTGCATCATGTTGCATACAGTGTGCCAGGTACTCTTGTATAGTCTTGTATAGTGATTTTATTTTGTTGCTGTGCAGAACATGGTTCATTAGACTGAGAGTGAGCCAGGCACTTCCAAGCAGTTGTGGGTTGAGCAGTAATAAGTGGCAGTTAAAGTGTTTCACTATTCCTTAGCTAATAGGTTGTTATATATGGCAGTTCAGTGATATCGGTACTGTATAATGTTAAATGTGCCATATGACTTGCTCAGACATATTTTCGGATTTATATCTTCCAGGGATCATGGCACATCGCAGGAACCCCACTTACAGTAGTGCTGAAGATGACATAATTACTACCAGTATGATTCAGCACTACAGTCTGATGTTCTCACGAACCAGCCAGGACCAGCAGGAGCATACTGCAATGTGGCAAGATGTTTTCCGCAGGGTAAATGAAGTAGGCCTGCATAACCGGACATATGATCAGGTACGCCCCCACTGCAGTGATCTTCTCAGACATGTCCATCAGCATGCTGCTGATGTGTGGAGACAACAGCTTGCAACAGGAGGTGGTGTTAATATCCACCCCCCCCCTCACCACAGTAGAGGAGCTGCTCCTGAGCCTGGTGGCACCTGCCCAACAACAACAGCAGCAGACATACACCATGATGGAGGTTGGAGCCACCCAGCAAGCACACATGGCACATGCAGGTAACATGGCATATCTGCAGACTACTGTTATCTGTATTGGTAGATCATGCATATGTGAGATGTGGAGTGTGTTGTTAAAAGATGTGGAGCCTGTTGGTGTGCAATACTGATAATTTTGAAACATAATCTGAAGCACTGTGAATGTAAACTGTTGTTGTACTGTAAGACTGAGAACACACAGTAGCAATGCCACAGTGGTGGCCACTGACAAACTGTCTCATCTCTATGTAGGTCCCTCTGGGGTGACATCAAGGCAGCAGACAGATGCTGGTGAGTGTGTTCTACATTTATTATTGTAAATAAAAAGAGCATGTCACATTAAGGTGTACGCCATGTACACATGTAACACACCTACCCATAATGCATGCTGTGCATGTTTGGTGTAAGACCACGCACATCTCACTAATGTGATTAGCTGCCTCAAACACATGCAATACCCTGACCATCTCAAACAAATGTGGCTAGACTGTAGTGACCATTGGATAGGCACAGTTGATACTCAACATGCACATAACATACACATCTATGTCATACACAGAGCATTTTAACATGCTACACATAAAGGATTCTCAAACCCTCTGTAAAGACACACTCCAGTATCCAAAATCTCATCCACACATTACACATAATATACCTGAGAGGAAGAGGCCTATCATGGAGCATTTAAACACTCTGCAATACACTACACATTCATGTCAGGGAATGCTCCTTATTGGCCTCCTTACAAACTCATGTAACAACTGGTTGTGAAATGGTGAATGTAGCCAAGGTAGTACATTTCTGGTACAGCATGAGTAGTGCTGGTTTGGGAAACATTTGTAGTCTTGAGTGACCACATGATGCTTCATGATGATGGCCTATGGTACTATACCCCATCCAGTTATTGTAACCACAGTACTACACATAGCTTTCATTGCTATACTCCTTGCTATACACCTTAATGTTGCATGTGTGCACACATATGCACCTCTAAATAATATGCATACCAGTCACCATTTGCACAACTGACACATATATGTCTTTGATGCTATTGAGTTTTGAATACCTGCACAGCAATGTTGTGTCCATGTATGCATTGTGTTCCAGGGGGAGGCCCATCACCTAATAACAAAACACATGCATCAAAGCCATGTATACTGTTAATAACAAGGACTGTCTAAACTTGCACTGCATGCTGTTGAGCAACACATGTCCTGCATGCTGACATGTGTGATATGACTGTTTTGCTTGTGATACTGTACCTCACCATCACCTGCTATTGTGTATGTTCTGAGATTGCTGATGTGGTGTGTGTCTGCTTTAGGGAGGAGTGAATTTTTGTGTGTGTGCATGTGCGCATGTGTGCATGTGTGCATGTGCGCATGTGTGCATGTGCACATATGCGCATGTGCGCATGTGCGCTTATATGCATGTGCGCATGTGTGCATGTGGTCTGACATCATGTTCAGGTCTGATTCCTGTTTTCCTCTCACAGGTGCCGGGGTGGGGCTGGTTCAGTACAGCAGGGAACCTGATGTCACTGACACAGACAGTGTTCATGAGGATAGGTGTGTTGAGGCACAGGCAAGTTTGTCAGGGTCTGTTGTTGGGTCATCAATTGACAGTGCACAAGTCTCCACCCCATCAGTGTATGGTTGGCACTGGCCAGGACAGTGTGGTATCTATGGCACATGTATCAGGACACAGCAGCCATAGCCAGATGTCTGGAATGGTATGACATAGGTAGATGCCCAGGGGTTCTCGTCAGAGCACTGCTGGTCATCATGCCCCTGGCAGATGTGCCACACCTCTTTCTACCACACACATGTTCCAGGCTGTCATGGAGGCACATACACGAATGGAGCGGTACACCAGACAGGCACTAAGGGCACAGAGGGCTCATAACACCTCTGTAAATGACAGTATCCATGACCTAGCAGGTGCCATACGTAATTACACTGAGGTCATTGATAGACGTTGGAGTGAGACATTGGATGTCCTCCACAATGTCATGTCCATGTGTCAGGACAGTGCGGGACGGTTTAGATGTTGATGGGGATGTCTGCCAGCATCATCAGCAGCTGGTGGTCACAGTGGATGTCCAGCACATCACAGCAGCTCCTGTAGTGCCAATACCAGCCCCAGCAATGTTGGGGGGGCTATCCATAGACCATCCTAGAAGACCACGTGTACATGGCTCTGGCCAGTCCCAGCAGGGACCTGGATCCATTGGACATTTGTCAACCTCTTCGGATAATACCCAGTCTGGATTAGTATCTGATACTGTCTGTAGCACCCCTGCCAGGCACAGGTTCTGTATCTGTGGCCAGAGATGGTGATCTGTAAAGCCTGCCAGGTACAGTCTGTAGCTGTCTCACAAATCCCCGTATATGGCAGCCACATGGTGGAACTGTGTGCATGCAGACACACACACATAAACCAGAAACCTAGGGCAAACACATACCCGCATACATTACATCAACATTGGCCCATAACAGTACTCATGGCCCTCACACACACACTCATACACACATGTCGATTGTATGGCTAAGTGCAGGCCTCTGGCAAACCAACAACACACCCTGTGCATATGATGAAACATGTGCCACCTCCTGTCATCTGTAACATTGATGCAGGAATAGGCTAACATGGTGCTGATGCACAGGGTTACTTTAATAAAGTATAGCAATGGTTGAATGTGTAGCATGTTGTCAGCAGTAAAGTGTAATGATATCCTTGAAGGTGTAGCTGAGCAGGCATGATGCATTAAAGCTGTAATTAGCAATGTTGTATTGTTTCCACCAGTGTTTATTCCAATTGTGTTTTGTTTGCCCATGTGTCACTTGGCTGATGTGTGTAGTTGTGTCAGCATGTGTTATACAGTGGAGAGTAAGTGTGGGATGTGTGCAGCACAGGTCTGCAGGTGTACATTTGTGAACATGGTGGAGGTGCACTGACTGCATGTATGTGCATATTGGACACATGGGCAGGGTGACATGCCCTGTACTAGCCAGTGTTAACACTCCATACTATTGGTGGCCAGTATGTATTGTACTACACACATTTTGGAACTTGAGTACACATGTTTGTGTATGACACGGGTTGACACCGTGCTGTGGGTGATGCTGTTGTTGCTGTCATTGGTTTGCATTACTAATATTAACACTATCCCAGCTGCATAATCCTTTATTAATGCACACTCTTCACCTACAGGGTTGCATGGACCGTGCTATCACAAACACAAGAAATTCTCACTTATACAGTAAAAGTGCATTAGTCTCATGGACCCCTGCCATAAACTAAATATATAATAGAAAGTGTGAAGTTGTACCAAAAGAGTTACATACTAAGAAGGGATAACCTCTCTGGTCAGTATCATTGGGAAAATACAATCCCTCAATAAACATACAAGGCAAGCTTCAAAATACAAAATGGCAAGGATTCCAGAGACAACACTAAAGCTTTCTTCAGTGTTGTTCATAATCTACAGGGGAAATGGTCACAAAGTACACTTATCTGACTGACATTACCAATTCCTTGTCAGACAGTTTGAATGCGGATTTCATCACCCTGTCATTACACAAGGGCCACATTTCCAGACCTGAAGAATTTAAACCTGATGATTCACAGACACTCTAGTTAAAACATCTCTTTAACAATGTACACACCACAGTGGCAATGGTACTGGACAGTGTCCCTAGCTATGTCATACACAAGCTGACATATGAAGTCACCACTCACCTAAACGCTCTGTCCAGATGCAGCCTCTATACAGGTTACATACTTGTGGAATGACACGGTAATTGCGTTCATAGTCCACAGGGGTTGAGCTACAACGTCTTCTTCTTCTTCTCCTTTTGGATGCTCCCATTAGGGGTTGCCACAGTACCTAATTTCTTCCTGGCCTCTGCATCCTGCACTATCACACCATCCACCTGCATGTCCTCTCTCACCACAGCCATAAACCTCATCTTAGGCATTCCTCTTTTCCTGTTACCTGGTGGCTTCATCCTTAGCATCTATTTCACAATATACTCTGCATCCCTCCTCAGCACATGTACAAACCAACTTAATCCTGCCTATCTGGCATGGTCTACTAACCTTCAAACCTGGCCTGACCCTCTAATATACCTATTCTTAAACCTGTCCACCCTTGTCACAACCAGTGCAAATGTTAACATAAATTGATTAAGGGTAGAACTACAACAGATTCTGGAAACTCTCACCCTATAAGCCAGACCAATGTTATCTGGAAGGCTATGGAGCACCACATTATGGAACTCATTAACAGAGACATTATGAACCTGTAAACACTGCACCATACCCACTTAGGTTATCTAAAGGCCAGATCATGGCTCCAACACCTAGTAGACTTCAAGCCAGTCAACAAGGCTATAGGTGAGGGAGGGTAGGTCAACACAGCCAAGCTATAGCTCACCAGCAATTCATACCCATCCCACATACTGGTATTATACATAACCTCAACAGACTGACCATAAATGATTGTTAGATGATGGCTTGACAACTGACACACAGATGTAGGGCACACAGTAACATTTGAAGCCTCCATGTACTGTTCTATTCCAGTAACAAGTGGTATTCACCTGCACTCAGTCCTGGGACCACTCCTGTTTGGCATATAGCTTTCTTAGATACAAGCAAACACAGTAGGGATATGTCTGCCCATGTTTGATGACAATGAATACTGTGGGCTATACTTTATTCTCCAGATGACACACACATCCTCCAAAAGGGTATCATACAGACAGATACCTGGTGTCAAACTCATGCTGTAAAGCTATAAGCCTAAGAAAGCATAGTTATCCACTTTTAGAAAACAAAGTATCTCCAGAGTACCACATGGGTAGTAGCCCCCAAAATGTGGAACAGGTACTAATGTATACATAGAGCCATGTGTTAGGTCATCTCTCCTCTGATGATCACATTACCAAAGGGTTTTGGAAATCCCTCTGTGGAGCACATAAGCAATAAAGGGTTTGCATGCAGATCCACAGAGGTTGTTGCACACCTATAATGATTAGTCATCTTTGCCAGACTTTGCTTGCTTTGGAACAGGTTTCAAATATACCTCAAGCATAAACCCTCACTCAGACTCTTCAATAGAAACCATGATGAGTGGATGTGAAACAGAAGACATAGCGCAGGGATCACTGCAGTGGCTAAGCTTGTCACAATCATACAAAAGTGACCTAAGGTCTGGAAAGCACCAGCATGCTCTGACAAAGATAACACATGTGTTCATGGAGAAAGAAGAGTACCCACCTATGAAATACTTGAGGTCACAGGTATGTATATGGATTTGCCCCACAGCTACCTTACATGTGTAATGCACATACAATTGTCATTGTGATATGTCATACATTAGAAAAATCAAAACCCACTCCACATTGGGTCAACGGTGTCACACAGCTTGAGCACAGACACACACAGTCAGCAAGTGCGAGATTCAAACTCTTTCCTAACTATATTATGATACTACAACAGTATGCATTTACACAACGAGCTATACACATTACTGGGGTTTCACTTTTCCACAGGTATATTTGTAGGTTGGTGACATCATCAGATTTGACAAAGATGAGTATACAACTTTTAAGGGGTGTGAGTAGTCTCCAAAAAGGTTGCTTCTTTCCAGGAAGACTCATGCATAGTAGGCAAGTGCAGGATTTAATCCCCTACCTAACTACATTACGATGTTATAGCAGTACGCATTTACACAATGCGCCATATACATTATTGAGATTTCATCTTTCTACAGGTATATTTGTAGGTTGGTGACATCATCAGACTTGACAAACATGAGTATACCACTTTTAAGGGGTGTGAGTAGTCTCCAAAAAG
This sequence comes from Protopterus annectens, assembly GCF_019279795.1. Taxonomy (NCBI): domain Eukaryota; kingdom Metazoa; phylum Chordata; order Ceratodontiformes; family Protopteridae; genus Protopterus; species Protopterus annectens. Next base: position 452,686,235 of record NC_056749.1, on the reverse strand, counting down.
GTTGCTCCTCCCCAGGGAGGCACACACACTCACAAACACACAGTTGACAAGTGCAGGATTCAAACCCCTACCTAATTACATTATGATATTACAGCAGTAGACATTTACACGATGCACTATACACATTACTGGGATTTCACCTTTCCACAGATATATTTGTATGATTGTGACATCATCATACGACAAAGATGAGTATACCACTTTTAAGGTGTGTGAGTAGTCTCCAAAAAGGTTGCTCCTCCCCAAGGAGACACACACACACACACACACACACACACACACACACACACACACACACACACACACACACACACACAGTTGGCAAGTACAGGATTCAAACCCCTACCTAACTACATTATGATAATACATCTTTACACATTTATACGACACGCTATACACATTACTAGGATTTCACCTTTCCACAGGTATATTTGTAGGATGGTGACATCATCAGACTTGACAAAGATGAGTATACCACTTTTAAGGTGTGTGTGTAGTCTCCAAAAAGGTTGCTCCTCCCCAAGGAGACACACACACACACACACACACACACACACACACACACACACACACACACACACACACACACACACACACACACACACACACACAGTTGGCAAGTGCGGTGTTCTTAATCCAAACTAAGCACTTCTTTACACTTTAGCAAGCAATATGGTGTTACAGGGTGCAATACAAACATTACTTGCTGACAGTCTGCACAAAGGTTTTTTTCACATTTGCTAACCTCAGCAGGCTTATCATACTAGGTGTATTGTAAGTGTATTGTATGCATAGGCCATGACCACATCAAATATGGGTTGATGCACCACATGCTGACACACACAGGGTCACACCTTGAGTAGCATCTTACCTTCACCTACATGATACTGTAATATAACAGAAAGATGATAAATTTCAACAATTAGCTGAGCTTCTGGTGTCATTCAAAGGGGATCCAGTCTCTGTCTGCCTGTGATGACATGACAGACAAGCCTTGTTGCTTCGCTACAGATGGTTTGCATCTGTCACCCCTATGCTTCTGAATATTGGCCAAGGCTCTTGCTGTCCCCATATTACCTTTTTTAGGCAAGGCTCAAAGGTTCATAGGTTCATAGGTAGGTACTAGGCTATCAGCCATGGGGCCTATACAAGCCCAGCCAAAAAGGTACTCTGGCTTTTGCCACCCAAGAAATTTATTTTCCTGTGCCACTGTCGAGCAGAGACACAGAAATGATCCCCAGGATGAATTTCCTATTTCCCATCCAATCATCAAGATTTTTCTTGAAGAGTACTAATGAGGGGCTTGGTTTGATATAGATAGGTAGTTTATTCTGGAGTATGTGAAGTCTCTGGGACTGGAATCTATCCCTCCGGCATGTTCTGTTTATTGTGGTGACAAGGTTTAGGTCCCTAGAGCGTGTAAGTTCATAGGTTCATAGGTCTGTACTAGGCTATCTGCCCAAGGGCATTTATAAGCCTAGCCAGAATGTGTTGGCTTTCACCTCCCTTTTAAATTAGTTTCCTGGGCCTCTGTCTAGCAGGGCCACTGAAGTGATCCCAGGGGTAAATTTACAATTTCTCATCCACTCATCAAGATTCCTCTTGAAGAGAGTCTGCGAGGGGCTCTGCCTAACATCAACTGGGATTCTGTTCCAGAGGGAGGGAAGTCTCTGGGACAGGAATCTATCCCTCCAGCACATCCTGTTTATTGCTTTGCTGAGGTTTAATTCACTGGAGTGTGTAGCTCTAAGAGATTTGTTTTTCTTGAGGTGGAGCATGTCCATTAAGTCCGGGTTGGACATGGCCTTATACATCAGACATAGATCACCTCTGAGCAGGCAGTAGGCAACCAAGTAGAGCTGGAGTTTCTTTAGTCGAGCTGCATAGGGCATCTCTTTCAGGCCCATGATCCTCTTGGTGAGGTACTTCTGTGGTCTTACCAGCTGTTGCATGTGCCAATTAAGGTACATACCAAATGGGGCATTGTACTCTATTATGGGCCTAATGAGTGATGAGTAGAGGGGCACAATGACCTCTCTTGATCTTGAGGTGAACCCTGTTGTGATTAGGTGGGTTACATAGAAGGAATATGTAACCACTTTGGCAATGTGATTAGCAAAGGAGAGGTTACTATCTACCTGGGTCCCCAGGTCCCTAATTACATTTTCCGTACCTAGTGGATTACCACCTATGTGGTAATTCGTGGGCACTTTGTTTTTTCCAAAGGGGATGACTATACATTTTTTGGCATTCAGCTTGAGGCCGTGGTTTTGACACCAGGTATCTGTCTCTGTAAGACCCTTCTGGAGGATGTCTGTGTCAGCCAGAGAGTTGATTATGGCCCCCAGTTTGCAGTCATCTGTGAACTTGGTCAGCCATAGTCCTCCCATGCTTGTCTGTACCTCAGAGAAGTATATACTGAACAGGAGGGGTCCCAGGACCAAGACCTGTCTGATGCCACTTGTGACTGGTTTAGAGTCGGACATGGCACCCGCAACTCTGACCATGTATGTTCTATCCGTGAGCCAGTTGGCCACCCATCTCGTGACATAGGGGTTAATGTTCAAGCTGGTAAGCTTGTCTATGATGCCAGAGTGGGGAATGGTGTCGAAGGCCTTAGTGAGGTCCAGGTAGGCTGTGTGGACTACCTTCCCTTCATCTATGGTCTTGGTAACTGTTTAAAAGAAGTCAATTATGTTTAGGAGGCAGGATCTGCCTTTAACAAAGCCGAATTGGGTAGGGTCCAGTGTCTGGAGCTTCCCAATGCCTCTGTTTATGAGTTCCATGATAATTTGCTCCATAGCTTTGCAGACCATGCTGGTCAGGCTTATACAGCGATAGTTCCAAGGTTCTGTTGTGGCACCACCTTTGTGGAGCGGGAATGACTGTTGCTGTATGCCATTCTTTGGGTACCTAGCCTGTGGTAAGGCTGAGTCTGAACAGTGAATTTAGGTGAGGGTTTAGTTCCTTTTGGAGCTCATGTAAGACGCAGCCTAGGACACCATCCGGTCCCATTGATGCTGTGTTCTTAGCTTTGGAGAGGGCTGTTTTTACCTGCATGTCCATGATGTCTGGGGCTCTGCATTCTTCTGGGATGGACACAGGCCCTTTTGGGGGTGGGGGGTGAAGTTTGCACTAAACTTGTCCGCCAGGATGTTGGCAATGTCAGTTGGTTCAGTGTATTTTTTGCCATTTTGCAGTAGCTCAAAGCATATCAGAGAGTTGCCACCTAAATGTTTGATATAGCTAAAGAAGGCTTTGTGGTTATCTTTAGATTCCTTGGCAATTTTTCTTTAGAAACTGGCCTTGGATGATTTTATGAGCGATCGTAGTTTCTTGCTAATAATGATCAGTGATGCCTTTTTGGAATTTTGCTCTATCATGTAATAGTTTCCTCCTTCTGTTGTATAGCATATTTATGGCCAAGGACCATGAGACGGTTTTCCTCTTTTTGGAGGAGTGAGTCTTGGTTTTACTCAGGATGGCTCGATCCATGCATCCCTGTAGATGCTTATATAATGCACTTGTAAAGGATTCTGCAGACTGGATAGCATTATCCTGTAGCAATGGGGCTTTGAAACTTTCCACTTTGGTCTTGAGAAGTGTGAAGTTTGCTTTTCAAAAAGTTTTTCACAGTGGTTTCCTTGACTGGGGGTGGGGTCGGGATGTGGATGTCCAGTGTGATTACTTTATGATCTGATCTTACCAACTAGGGGTTTACCTCTGGTGTGGAACACTGATCCCTCATGTTGGTGATGATCAGGTCCAGTATGTTGTCACCTCTAGTGGGCATGGTGACCAGCTGTTCCAGGGCATTTGAGTTTATATACTCTAGGAAGCATTGGGCAAAGGAGTTTGTACTTGAGTAATTCTCCCAGTCAATGTTTGGGTAGTTGAAATCTCCTAATATCATGGTGTTTGGTAGGACCTTTATATTTTCCAGTGTTCTCAGGAATGCTGAGTGAGTGTCCTGAGACAAGGTAGGTGATCTGTAGCAGGCTATGATCTGATAAGCAGCTTTTCCCACTGGTAGTTGCACTTGGATGGTCTCCGAGGCCTCGTGCTGTGCCACTAACCTGGAGGTGTGGGTATCCTTTATGAAAATAGATACACCCCCTCCTTTTGTATTTTGGTCTGGGTTTTGGGGATGAAGCTCAGAGAGATTGGGATTTCTTTAGGTGGAGCATGTCCAACAGCTCTGTGTTTGACATAGCTTTGTATGTTAGGCAGAGATCACCTCTGAGTAGGTGATATGCGACAGAGTAAAGCTGGAGTGTTTTGAGACGGTCTGTGTAGGGCATGTATTTGAGGCCACTAATCCTCTTTGTGAGGTATTTCTGCGGGCTTTCCAGTTGTTGTAGATGTCTTGTGAAGTACATACCAAAAGAGGCGTTGTACTCTATAATGGATCTAATGAGTGATGAGTAGAGGGGAACAATTGCCTCTATTTTTCTGCATGAGAAACCTTTTGTGATAAGGTGTATAAGGTGTACCATGTTGAAGGATTTCCTGACTACTGTGGCGATGTGATTATCAAAGGAAAGTCTACTGACCACCTGTATCCCAAGATCTCTTATCACACTTTCAGTGTTAAGTATACTACCGCCTATGTTGTAGTTCATGGGTACAGAGTTTTTACCAAAGGGGATGACAATGCACTTTTTGGCATTGAGCTTAAGGCCATGGCTTTGACACCAGGCATCTGTCTCACTGAGGCCCTTTTGTAGGATGTCCACATCGTTAGTAGTTTTGATTATGGCTCCTAGTTTGCAGTCATCTGGGAACTTCATTAGCCAAAGACCTTCTGCATTAGCCTGTACTTCAGGGAAGTAGATACCAAACAGGACAGGACACAGGACTGACCCCTGTGGTACTCCACTTGTCACTTGTCTGAAGTCGGATTTGGAGTCTGCTACTTTCACAGTGTGGGTTCTGTTAGTGAGCCAGTTGGCAACTCATCTTGTGACATAGGAATTTATACCTAGTTTAGTGAGTTTATCTATAATTCTAGAGTGGGGGATGCTGTCAAAAGCCTTGGCAAGATCTAGATAGGCTGTGTAAACCACCTTACCCTTGTCTATGGCTTTGATGACTGCTTCAAAGAAGTCTTATCAGGTTTATGGGATATGATCTGCCTTTTACAAACCCGAAATGGTTGTGGTCCAGAGTTTGGAGATTGCCAATGTCTTTGTTTATAAGTTCCATGATGATAAGTTCCATGGCCTTGCAGACCAGGCTCATCAAGCTAATGGGGCGCTAGTTCCAGGATCCATGGTGGCTCCCCCCTTGTGTAGTGGGATAACCATTGCTGTGCGCCATTCAGCAGGCACAAAGCCTGAGGTGAGGCTATGATTGAACATGGTACTTAGGTATGGTGCCAGTTCGTTCTATAGTTTGTGTAGAACGCAGCCTGGGATGTTATCTGGTCCCATGGATGCTGTGCTCCTGGCTTTGGTGAGTGGTTTTCACCTGTGCAGCCCTGATGACAGCAACTTTGCATTCTTCCGGTATAGAGATGGGCTCTTTCATGGGTGAGAGGGGATAAAGTTAGCACTGATCCTATCTGCCAGGATGTGGGCAATATCAGTTGGGTCTGTATATTTAGTGCCATTGTGCTGTAACTGATCTGAGTGTTGCCATTGTGATTCTTGACATAGCTATAGAATGCTTTGTGGCTGTCTTTAGAATCAGTGGTGATTTTGTTTTCATAACTAGCTTTGGAGGATTTTATCAGGGATCGCAGCTTCTTACTGAGGCTGACCAGGGAGCTCCTCCACTCATGGGTTTTACCCTCTTTTGCAACAGTTTCTTCCTTCTGTTGTGCAGTTTGTTTATGGCAGGGGACCACCATATTGGCTTCCTTTTCTTGGAGGATAGTGTCTTGGTTCTGTTTGGGATAGCACAATCCATGCACTCATGTAAGTGCTTATAAAGTGCAATTGTGTAGGATTCAGTAGTCATAACTATATTGTCCATCTGCATGGGTGTCCTGAAGTTCACCACTTCTGTCTTAAGAATCGTGAAGTTGTCTTTGGAGATACTTTTTAACATGGTTTCCTTAATGGGGGTGGGAGCAGAATGTGGATATGTAGGGTAATTAGCTTATGGTCAGATCGAACCAATGAGGTGTTGACTTCAGGTGTGGAACACAGGTCACTCAGGACAAACCAAACCCCGTAACTAACACAAATAACCACAAAGTGAGCTAAATGCTACTCATTGCCAAAAGTCTCAGCCTCCATATGCATACACTCGAGGCACTTCTTAGTATAGTGAATACTGATATCTGTGCAGCAACAGAAACTTAGTTCAAGGCTCCAGGGAGCACACCAGCACTACCAGGATACTACTCATTCCATACCTTCCAGCATCAGAACCTGGATCATAGCACATAGGGTGGGGATGTATCCATATTCATCAAGGATACTTACACCTCTCTCTACATGCTCTCTACAGGATATGTACCCATAGAATGTTGCACATCAACGTTCTTCCCACTCCACAGGGGTGGGGCCACAAAAGACCCTTGGCATTCACACTCTATAAACCTGCTGAGTCTGATCTGCAAGGCAATGGAGCCAATCATAATGGAAGTCAACAATAAAGACATTGGGAACCTTCACATAGTTGAGTACACCCAGTTTGGCTTCATCAATTGCAGATCATGCCTGCTGAACTGGGTGGATTTCTTTGAGACAGTTACCCAGGCTACAGATTATTTAAATGAGCTCCACACAGCCTACCTATACCTTGCTAAGGCCTTTGACACCATTCCCCAGTCAAGTATCATAGATGAACTCACAAACCTGGGCATGAATCCATACATCACAAGATGGATTGCAAACTGGCTCACAGATAGAGCCCACAAATTAAGAGTTCATAGGTTCATAGGTTCATACTAGGCTATCTGCCCAAGGGCATTTACAAGCCTAGCCCATAGTTATGTGGCTTTCGCCACCCCTTTAGTTTGAAGAAAACTATGCCTATTATTTTGCTGTGCCTCTGTCAAGCAGTGACACTGAAGTAATCCCTGGGGTATATCTGCGATCTCCCATCCATTGGTCAAGATTCCTCTTGAACAAGGCCAGCGAGGTGCTCTGCCTCACATGTACCGGGATTTTGTTCCACAGCATAGGGAGTCTCTGGGTGATGAATCTGTCCCTCCAGCACATTCTATTAATAACCGTGTCAAGGTTTAAGTCTCCCGTCCTTGTGGTTCTGAGGGATCTAGATTTTTTGAGGTGAAGCATATTCATCAAATCTGGGTTTGACATGGCCATGGAGTTGCTGGCTACATGTCAGACTCTACACCGGTAACAACTGGTGTCCCCCAGGGTTCAGTCCTGGGGCCCCTCCTGTTTGGTATAGACTTCTCAAAATTACATGCCAACACAGGACGGTTGTGGTTGACTATGTTTGCTGGGAACTGTAAAGTGTTTGCCATAATAGATTCCCTGGATGACACAAATATTCTCCTGAAGGGACTCTATGAAACAGATGTGTGTTGTCAGAATCATGGCCTCAAGCTTAATGTGGAAGAATGCATAGTAAACCCCTTTGGTGAAAACAAAGTACCCACAAACTACCACATAGGTGTTACCCCCTTAAAACTGACAAGGGATCTGGGGACACAAGTAGATAGTCATCGTTCCTTTGACAACCATGTTGCCAAAGTGATTGGTAAATGCTATGTGGCCCACCTAATCAACAAAGGGTTTGCATCAGGATCAAAAGAGATAGTGGTGGCCCTCTACTCTTAAGTCATCAGACCCATCATTGAGTACAATGCACCATTTTGGATGTACACAACTAAGCATATCCAGCAGCTGTAGAGACCACAGAGGTACCTCACCAAGAGGATTACTGGCCTCAAACAGTTGTGTTATGCAACACAACTGGTAAAACTAAATCTGTTCTCCGTTGCGTACCACCTACTCAGAGGCACACTCTGCCTAACATACAGAGCCATGTCCAACACATAACTGTTGAACATGCTCCATCTACGGATAACAAAATTGAGTCGCACTACACACTCCGGGGATATGAACCTCATCACAACAATGAATACAAGTTGCTGGTGGGATAGAGTGCCATCCCGGACACTTGCCTTACTGTGGAACAGAGTCCCAATGTACATCAGACAGAGCCCCTTGCTGACATTCTTCAATAGGAACCTTGATGAGTGGATGGGAAACAGACAATTCACGCCAGGCATCACATCAGCAGCCTCACCAGAAAAGGGCTTAGGGTACTAACTATTAGAACTAGGGCTTGGTAGACTACCCAATGGGGTGGTAAAAGTTGCACAACTTGCCTAGGCTAATATATGCCTTCGTGAAGATAGTCTACTACAGACCTATAAACCTATGTGACAGGTACATGTCTACAGATAGTAGATTTGTACTTCATTGTACAGTCATGTTGTACAGCAGGCACATGGACCGCATACACTGTAATGCTTACAGATAATGGTGGCTGTTATGTACAGTGGGTGAGATGTGCACCTCATGTCTTTTGTGCCATTGGGATGTGTGCTGGGTGGGACAGTCCTGGATGGCTCCCTGTCATGGTCACTCTCTTACACACATCTCTGCCCATCCATTTTTGGCTTATTATACTGTGTTCCCCCATATATATAGATATATATATATATATATATATATATATATATATATATATATATATATATATATAGGTTTACTATTGAAATGTCGAACACACGGAAGTTCGAAAATAGTAATGTCGATGACAAAAAAACAATCTAGGACTGTGCTTTAACATGGGTCGAGGTAGGGGAGATGTTTGTAGTTCTGAATAATACTGAACACCTACCTCGACCCATGTTAAAACCATTCCTAGATTGTTTTTTTGTCATCGACATTACTATTTTCGAACTTCCGTGTTCGACTATAGTACAGTCGATGTAGTGCCGTTCGACATTTCAATATACGTGCTTACCGACATGTGCTGACAAGGCATCCAGAAACTGGTGCAGTACCCTGGATGCTGATGCCTGTGAAATCCCCATTATATCACTAGTAGGTCTCTGGAAGGTACCTGTAGCTAGTATTCATAGGCCAACACATACCTTGGTATCCACTGGGATGTGTTCCCCTCTGTTGGTTCTGTGTGTGAGGCGTGGCCGGCACAGCTCAACAATTTGCTACAGGAGGTCACTGTCCACCCTATAGCGCCCCACAAACTTCAGCTCATGTAGCCCCTGGTAGATTACCCTGGGTCTGTACACTCTTCTCCGTCTCCTCACTATGGGTTGCTCAGCAGCATTCACAACATCACCACCCTCAGCACCTTGGACATGTTGGTTTATGATAGCAAGAGCAGCCCCTAACATTTTGCCTGACTTTAAAGTTTTTAAGCTTTCCCTCTTTGTATACTGCAGTGTTGCAGAATTCTTTGGAAAAAACAGGGAAGTATGCTGTTTTCAGAGTTTAAACTGCTCGGCTGGGCTGGGCTAGTCTGCTACCTGTGTAATTGGCTGATTCTGATATATTTCACCTGGCAGCTCTGCTTGTTCTCCTTGGTTAACTTCCTACTACTTCTTCTCCTTCCTTTTCCCTTTCTGTTTCTGCCCAGCACAGCACCGTGCAAACAAGCGCACACGCGGGCACAAGAGCACACATGTGCGTACACGCTCTGTGTACGTTTGCAATAAATTTCAAATATATTCACGGCGTACATCTTTGGTTTCTGGTTTTCGAAAAGGACAACTGTAGACATACCTCTTGCATTCCTGAGCAACTCAGGGCAAACAGAAGACACTGTGCTCCAATAAGCTTACAGCCTTTCTGACACACCCCCTCATGATGTTACCTATATTCTACTCTACTACTCATCTACTCCTACACTTACACTCTTGGAACATGGCTCACATGCTAGGGAAAATTGGGATTCACTATCCTTATTCTCATTTGCATAGGATTGCCTACTAATGCATGGTTACATCTCTCACACTGAGCTTCCCCCCTTAGCAACCATTACTCAGTGGCCATGTTGTCTTTAGCCTGCCATTCACCTGCATGGCAGGATAAGCTTTTTAGTGAAAATGGCTACTTTTGGCTATTTTTAAATTATTTTCTTGTTTTTTAAAGCGCCGCACATTTGCGCAGTGCTGCGCTATGCTTAAACATCAGAGATCGGGAGGAAAAAGGTTAGATTTTAATAATTTTAAACATTTATAAATGCCAATGGCCTTATATTTGGCCACTGGCGTGCTTCAGCAACTGTATGCATCCTTTATTTGGAGCTGTCATAGCTCCGTTTAGCTATTTGCAGAACGGTACTCCGTTACCAACGGAGTACATTTCTGCAGATAACACTAATCTTCCAAGGACAGGTTAGTGTTTCCTGGATCGCAAATTTACCTCATTTGCATGGCTTTCACCAGCAAATGAGGTAATTTGCATACCATGACGCTGTCCGTGCAAGAGTAGTTTTAGCAGCTGCCGGCTGTTCCTGGATCACACGGCAGACATATTGCCTGTTTGATGTCTTACACTACTCTACAACTCTGTGCAAGCTTTCGTAAATCCGGCCCAATATAATGGGAAAGAAAAGAAACATGTTTAAGAAAACTGCTGATACTGACATAATAAATGCAATGATGAGGAAGACCTACTAGAAGGTACAGGACATAATTATTCTTTCAAGAAAACTTGGCTAAGCTTACAAAGTCCACCTCCCCCCCGTGTGTCATTAGCCTAGTAACAATCTATGAATCTATGAGGAAATGATTCGAGTACAAGTAGCCAGCTCATTACAGCTGGCAGTGCTGAAAACATTTCTAGTGCATCATACCTCTGTCTAAAAAATTTATATCAACAGCACCTAACAATGTAAGAGGTGTTGTTAAAAATATTTTGAATGGTAAAGTGACAGCCTGAAGATTGACGTATTTATTTTATTACTGGGTGAGTTGGATGCTCTAGACACCTTTGCACCCACATTCTGGGCAATAAGCAAAGATTAAAAGAAAGAGTGATAACAAAAAAAGTGCTACTACTTGAATTAATACAAGTAAAACTATGCCCGAATGTTTAATAAAATTCAACGATGGAGATGGACATTCACAACGCAGTTCCATATTATACTGAGCAACTTAAGACATATTGAATTGGAATAATTGTGTCATTTAGTATTTTGAAATATCTAATTTACATTTTAATGCAAAGTCTTCTACTGAGCGAATACAATTATACACAAAGAAAGTACTCTGGAGAATATAACTGTAGAGGTCTACCGTATAAATAAGTACTTTGTAATTTAAACAATATTCTCTTACTGTGCAAAGGAAAGTATATACAAATAAACACACAGTTTAGTCAATGCATCACTAAGAAAGCAACAAGAATGCCTATTAAAAAGCAACTAATAGATATTAGCTTTATAATTTACTTAAGGAGCTCATGACATCTAGGCAATTAGAGCTTATAAGAATTATATAAAACTCGCAGCAGAAAGCAGTTTTATCAACTATGCTCAGTTCAAAGCTGCATTATCAAAATGAGATCTCCCACAAAACTGGAAACTATAGAAGATTAAACCATTGACTGACTAGTGGAAACACAGCACAATAAAATTGAAATGCAAATATAAAGTGCTACAAAACAGTACAGTTAAGGGAAATATAATATTGAACAGTGGGTGGCACCTACAAAGGCAAGCAAGATAGATAAGGAGAAATATGTTTTTAAGACGGAAAAATGCTAGTGTTATAGTGGGGAGAAAACTGTTTTCTATGGCTCATCTGCCACTCACAATAACATTCACAGATCAAACAGTTAAGAAGCTTTATTTTTAAAAGGACAAGCTGGGCAGCATTCCTGAAATCAGAGGGAAAGTAACACCAGACAACTGGTCCAATTTTAGAAAGGCTGCGTGAGCTGCTGGCCAAAGATGAACCTCTCTATATAACAATGCTATTTTGTAACTGTAATGAGTAATATGCTGAGATAAGCTTTTGTCAAGAGGATAGCAGTCATTATTTTGTATACTTCAGTACAACAGCTAGCATTAGCGAGTGTATTTTTTGTGACTAGTAGCAAATCAGCAAATTTTATAGCTGGATGATGTTCTCTTATCTCAGACAAACAGATTATTCAGGTGCCGTACCTAGTGTAGTGTAATTTGTAATTGTATGATATGACACAAGAGACTCGCCACAACAGCATAATTTAGGGTGTGCCATTTTTTGAGTATGTCTTTACTGATGTAAATTATATTGTCAATACAATTAATTCACACAGACACACACACACACACACACACACACACACACACACACACACACACACACACACACGCACCAACTTATATATGTAGCTCAACAGGACTTTTGATTAATGCCATAACTAGTAATAGCTGGTGATAGTGGAGAGGAGGACCCCCCCCTTTGATCAATGTTAAAACCCATTTTAGAGGTGCAGAGGGAGAGTAAAGAACTAGCCCCTCTGCATGTCCCAAGTAAAAGCCTGCCAGACCGGCCTGCTCACAACGCTTACTGGGTCAGGATTCAATCAAAAGTTTTCACTGAGATGTGGTTTGTTAAATTATGCCTCACCAAGTTTATATATACCAATATGTATAATAAGTCCAACAAACATCCCAAATGGAACAAAAAATCCAGATAAAATGAAAAACAGCACATTTTTCCATCTTATAATTGTATACAACAATAAATTTTCTCACTGCCATTTCTGTTTCTCACCACCTCCCAACTAGTAGGCTGCTCATGTCTTGTCAAGTAAGGATCACATTTCCTGATTTTGCTGTAGCAGGCTGTCTTGTTTTATGCAGAAGTAATAATCATTTAACACCTCATTACTATCTAGTTAATACATGCCCTGCAACAGATGTTTTAAAGGTGTACAATCAATTTGCAGTGGATCTATATCTGTGTGTATATATATATATATATATATATATATATATATATATATATATATATATATATATATATATATATATTTATAGATATAGATATTTAAATATGGTATATGTATATAAAGAGCTATATATCGATATATCTATCTGTCTATATGTGTGTGTGTGTGTGTGTGTGTGTTGGGGGGGTGGGGTTGCTGTCCCTGGAAAAAAAAATATTTTTTGTTTAATTTTCAAAAGGTAGCTGATTGACCTGTTATGTCTGATCAGTTGCACTTCAATTTACTGGCCAATGTCAACTTACTGAAAAACAGTATACTGAAATTCCTAATATGGAATGTACAATGTTGAAACGTTAAAATGTTAAAATCAAAATACCTACATGTGCAGAGAGTTGGACCACCCCAGTACACACATACACACAAACACACACACACACACACACACACACACACACACACACACACACACACACACACACACACACACACACACAAACTCACACACAAAATCCAAGATCAATGTTAGAGCTTGTTTCAAAGTGATATCAATTATTGATTGGCTGTGTACTGCGATAATGTATGTATATAGTGCATATATGCTATTGGTAGGTATTTCTACCTCAGTATTGTATTTTCAACATTTTGAGATTTCATGATTTTGTATGCACTGTGGTTGTCAGTTATCCTCGATATATCTTATATATTGGTAACAGTGCCGTAAGGATATGGACTACACAAATATGAAGTTATAGTGCAATAATGTTTAAAAGCAGCAAATGTGACTGTGATGAATTGTGGTAAAGGTGATATATTTCATAGTAAAGATAGGTGCTGAAATGTAATTTAATTGATGAGTAATAACAACATTGATGTAATATCCTTGAACTGCAATGGTAATTATATTGGGTCCCCAATTTTTACACTTCCTTTGATCTGGTAGATCATATATGTAGCCTAGCCATAGCATTTCACAATACATAATATACATAAGGGACTTTTGAGTGGAGACCAGGGGTGTTTCTACAGTTACTCATTCATTTGTCTAGACTGCATTTGAAGAGGATAATGGAACTACATTGTTTAATCTGTAAGGGCTTTCTAAAAAAAATGTAAAAAAAAAATGGTGGCACCCTGTGTCCCTGTGTGGCTGCAGCTGCTTTGGCCCCACAGAGGAATGTGGATTAGTTGTCTTATTTTAAATCAGAATCAGCAGAAAAGGCAGAATCAGGAAAAAAACTGAAGGTATGCTAACTTATAATGCTGATATACTCTTGGAAATTTGATCTCTTAGTTTGCTGTGCTGTATGTTTGATGAGTTGCTATCAGTGAGGCCTATAAGGCCTAACACACTCCAGGAAATAAATGGAGTAGAAATTATATTACAACATAACCATGGCGAAAACATGTCCCCCACCACTCAGAGGATGTGTACTAAAAGAAGGAGATGTGACAGAACAAGGAAACATTGTTCTAGGGCTGGTATAATTGCAAGACTTAAAACCACCCCCGACAGACCTGCACTTCCATCCATGCTACTTGTAAATGATCGGTCTCTGGATAACAAGATGGATTACTTAAGGCTGTAATTCTCCAACAGAGTAAGGTGAGAAACTGCTGTTTGCTTGTATTCACTGAGATGTGGCTGAACACTAATATTAATGATAGTGCAGATGTGGAAGGGATGACATTATTTTGGCAGACAGGGAATAGGCTCTCAGTGGTAAAGCCAGAGGGGGGACCATCTGTATTTATGTAAACAAAAACTGGTGCAACAACATTGAGTTTATGTCACTAAAATGCAGACCATTTTACCTGCCAAAGGAGGTTAAGTGGTGTGAGCATTACAGCTGGGTCCATGCATTCAAATGTTAGTACCAAAGAGGCACTGGATACACTTTACTAGTCCATAAATGATACCCAGGAAAAGAATCCAGAGTTTGCTTGCATATTATCATGTGACTTCAACAAAACCAACCTGAAATTGGTTCTACCCAGATTCTAACAGCGTGTGGAATTTGCAACAAGGGGTGAGAACATACTGAACATGGCCTTAACCAACATTAAGCAAGCTTACAAGGCAATGTCCATTCCGCACGTGGGTAGTTCAGATTACCTGGCCATTATGCTAGTCACTGCATACAAACCACTGGTAAACAGAAGCAAGCCATCTAAGAAATTAGTAAAGGTTTGGCCGGAGGGTTTCAGTCCCAGCACTACAAGGCTGCTTCGAAAGTACAACCTGGGATGTGTTTAAGGAGGCAGCTACAGTAAACAACCAAGTAGACCTTGAGGACTACACAGAGTCACTGATGGCCTACATCACAAAATGTGTGGATGATGTCACAGTCACTAAAACCATCACCAAATGGGCAAACCAGAAACCATGGGTGGCAAGCAGGGCATGTGAGTTCCTGAAAGCAAGGAATGACTCATACAAAGCAAATAAAGATGCACTCAGGGTGGCCAGAGCTAATCCCAACAGGGGGATAAAGGAGGCAAAACATGAGCATGGCCAGAGAAAACAGGGTCACTTCAATCACACCAGAGAAACCAGATGATTGTGGCAGGGGATATAAGCTGTAACAAACTACAGGCCTTTTTCTTCAAAATGTGATGACAACATCAAATTCCTGAATGAACTTAACAACTACTTTAGTAGGTTCAATGAGGGGCACAACACCATGGCAACTAAACTTTCCATCAAAATGAGGAAGTACTCTGCTCACCCGCTTATGCAACTGGATCCTGGATGTTCTCATTGATAGACCCCAAAAAGTATGTGCAGGCAACAACACCGAAAGAAGCTTAACACTAAGCATGGGAGTCCCTCAGGGATGTTTCCTGAGCCCTCTGTTGTTTACCTGACTGACTCATGATTGCATTGTCAGACATAATTCAGACAAGATCATCAAATTTGCAGATGAAACCACTGTAGTGAGTCTTATCAGGAGTGGAGTCCAGACTGCCTACAGAGATTAGGTGAACCACCTCATTAACTGGTGCAATATTAATAACCTGGCCCTAAACATGAATAAAACCAAGGAGTTAGTAATGGACTTCAGAAAGAATCATAAATCATATCACCCAGTCATATTAAGAAGGTTTGTGGTCTGCACTGTTGTGGCAGGACAGGTAGCATACATCCTTCTAAGTTGGGAACTGCTGATTGAAGGCTCAGTGTCTGTTGTTCTAAAAGTGTATTAGTTCTGGGTTACAAACTTGGGCTTCAGGCCAGTTATTTTACATTAAGAAGGTTTGTGGTCTGCACTCTTGTGGGAGGAGAGGCTAGATTCTGCCCTTCTGAGCTGGGAATTTCTGGTTAAAGGCTTAATGCGCATGCTTGCTTGAACTGTTTCTTTCTGAAATCGGTACGCCTTGTTTGCTGTAGCATAAACTAGATTCAGGCCGGCTGGATCTAGCTTTGTTTGTATAACTTGTGCACTGATACAGGCCATCATTTTTGGAGAAGGTTTCTCTGTACCCTAGTGGCAGGACTGTGCAATTAGAACTTGTCTGATTGAAGACTGCTGGAACAGGGTTTTGTTTTAAGCTTTTTAACTGGTTAATTGGGTAAAGTGTTGTTTTGATTGTATATACTCTATTTTCTGGAAAAAATATATATATATACTTGTTTCTCGCCTTTCTGAACTAGTATAGTCCAGTTTTCATGTTATTGCTGAATCCAGGGCTGTGTTACAAGTTCCTGTGCTGCCATACCTTACTTGGATAGAAGGAAGTTTCTCTGTTCACCTGTGAGAGAGGGGAGCTTTGAGCAGGCTATCTGTCCCTGGAGGAGTGGTTTCAGCCCAGAAGTGAATAGTTTATTGGCCTTTTTGGGCTAATTTTGATTGTATCTGCTCTATTTTCTGAAAAAAAAAAATATATACTTGTTTCCCACCTTTCTGAACTAGTATAGTCCAGTTTTCAGGTTATTGCTGAATCCAGGGCTGTGTTACAAGTTACTGTGTTGCCATTAACTTACTTGGATAGAAGGAAGTTTCTCTGTTCACCTGGGAGAGAGGGGAGCTTTGAGCAGCCTATCTGTCCCTGGAGGAGTGGTTTCAGCCCAGAAGTTAGTAGTTTATTGGCCATTTTGGGCTAATTTCTATCTCTTTCACTTACCTGCTATAAAAACCTCATTTGCACAGTTTTTACGCATATATTCTGCTCAGCAAGTGCCTCCCAGGTGTTCTGCATAGTCTAAAGCAGCAGAGAGACAAAAGAGTGACTTTGGAGTGATTAAGTATCACTTTTCTGCTTTTCTTGCTGTCTTAACTAATTCCGCCTAAAACGCCAGTTTTTTTTAGCAAATCTGTGATTTAAATAGTTTGTTATTGTATACAACTCCGCACAGCTCCTCATGGTGTACTGCAGAGTGATACAGGCAACAGAGAGACCCAAGAGAGACTTCTCCAGATTTAAGTATTTTTTTCTCTGTTTTTTTGCTCCGACTGCCTTTTCCCACCTAAAAAGTGAATTTCTAACTGATCTGTGCTTTAAAAAGTTTAAATTGCATTCGCCTTCAGCTTTTTACAGTTTTTGCACTTGTTTTATATCAATTTAAGTCATTTTTGTATTGTATAACTGTTGTAGGCTACACACTAAAGTGTGCTAGCCTGTTTATAGCATTTACAGTATTTTCTGTTTGTTTTTCTGCTGTTTCCTGAAAAAAAAAAATATATTCTCTTTTCCCGCCTTTGCTGAAATAGATTAGTCTAGATTTCAGGTTTTGCTGAATTCAGGACTGTGGTATAGTTTCCTGTGTTGCCCATATCCTTAGTTGAATAGGAGGAAGCTTCTCTGTTCACCAGTGAGAGTGTGTAGCTTTGAGCAGCCTATCTGTCCCTGGAGGACTGGTCTCAGCCCTGATACTAGTAGCTTTTTGGCTGTTTTGGGTCAATTCTTATCTCTTTCAGTTTCCCTGCTTTAAAACTCGCATTTGCGTGGTTTTGCGCCAGTATACAACTCCCCACAGCTCATCGTGGTGTTCTGCAGAGTGATACAGGCAGCAGAGAGACCCAGGAGAGACTTTTCCAGATTTAAGTATTTTTTCTCTGTTTTTTTGCTCTAACTGCCTTTTCCCGCCTAAAAAGTGAATTTCTAACTGATCTGTGCTTTAAAAAGTATAGTTTCCTGTGTTGCCCATATCCTTACTTGGATAGGAGGAAGCTTCTCTGTTCACCAGTGAGAGTGGGGAGCTTTGAGCAGCCTATCTGTCCCTGGAGGAGTGGTCTCAGCCCTGGAACTAGTAGGTTATTGGCCGTTTTGGGTCAATTCCTATCTCTTTCAGTTTCCCTGCTTTAAAACCTGCATTTGCACGGTTTTGCGCCAGTATACAACTCTGCACAGCTCCTCGTGGTGTACTGCAGAGTGATACAGGCAACAGAGAGACTTTTCCAGATTTAAGTATTTTTTCTCTGTTTTTTTGCTCCAACTGTCTTTTCCCGCCTACAAAGTGAATTTCTAACTGATCTGTGCTTTAAAAAGTTTAAACTGCATTCGCCTTCTGCTTTTTACAGTTTTTGCACTTGTTTTATATCAATTTAAGTCATTTTTGCATTGTATAATTGTTGTAGGCTACACAGTAAAGTGTGCTAGCCTGTTTATAGCATTTACAGTATTTTCTTTGAGTTTTTCTGCTGTTTCCTGAAAAAAAACAAAAAAAATATTCTCTTTTCCCACCTTTGCTGAATTAGATTAGTCCAGATTTCAGGTTTTGCTGAATTCCGGACTGTGGTATAGTTTCCTGTGTTGACCATATCCTTACATGGATAGGAGGAAGCTTGTCTGTTCACCAGTGAGAGTGGGGAGCTTTGAGCAGCCTATGTGTCCCTGGAGGAGTGGTCTCAGCCCTGAAACTAGTAGCCTATTGGCCATTTTGGGTCAATTCCTATCTCTTTCAGTTTCCCTGCTTTAAAACCCACATTTGCGTGGTTTTGCACAATTTTGCACTTAGCGCAGCATCGGGCAGCGCCACTTAAATGGGTTTAAACTATTCCCGGCTCCACAAAGTCTGCTCTTCACTTTTTCCCTTAGAACTGTTCTAAATCTCAAAGTAAGCACTCTATTTTCATTCTAAAGCCCTGCAGTTGCTCATATAAGTAATCTTACAAGTTTGCACTAATAAACTAAAGCACTACACCCTGTTATCCTCCCTTTAAGTACTTGGCTCCCTATTGGTCCTTTTTGATTAGTCAAAAAGTAGTTCCTTATACTATTCTGGCATGTCCAAAAGTCAGTTTCAGGTTTACTTTCCAGTCCAGCTGGTGAATCTGGGAATCTTGAGGCAATGTTACAGCTGCCTTATGTAGAAAGACCACCCTCTCCTCCTCCCAACAAGCTCAAATATATGTGAGATATGCAAATATATAGCCAAACTGGAGGCTGAGCTCTCTCAACCCAGTACTGGCGCAGTCAGTCAGGAGGAGAAGGTAACCACACACACCACAAATCCAGTCTCACATAGATCTATCGCAACAGCAAACCAAACACATAAACACACAAAAACATACTCGGAGGCTCTAAATAAAAATCTGCTCAAGCAGCAGAGACCTCCAAAGCAGACATCCAAGCAACCGCTACCCAACAACAATACCCACATATCACATAATTCACAAAGTCAGTGTGCCACACAGTCACAGCCCTTAAGGCTAAACAACACACCTAATATACTTGTAATAGGTGACTCTATTGTCAGACACACTGACGTCCCACTCACCAGGCTGAACAAGGAGAAGGTCACTGTAAGCTGCCTGTCAAGTACCAGGATCTTCCACATAACACAAGCACTCAGGTCACTCCAAAGCAAGTGCAAATATGACTCCATCATTGTCCATGCTGGTGTGAATTACCTGAGATGTACCTCCCTGGACTACATGAAAAGAGACATAGAGGAGCTCTCTGATCATGTAGCCCAGGCCGGTATAACCCTGACCTTGAGTAGCATCTTACCCTCACCAAGAATAATGCCACAGTATAAAGACAAAATGATCAATTTTAACAATTGGCTAAAGTATTGGTGTTATTCAAAGGGGATCCAGTGTCTGTCAGTCTGGGATGACATGCTCGACAAGCCACATTGTTTCGCTAGGGACGGCTTGCACCTGTCACCCCTGGGCTTTCGAATATTGGCTAAGGCTCTTGCCACCCCCATAGTGCCTTTTTTAGACAAGGCTCAAAAGACAAACACACCTCCATAGACAACACAAGGAAAAAGAAACTAAGGGTAATGCTGCTCAACGCCAGAAGTCTAAACCTCAAGATGCACGCACTCAAGGCTCTCCTCAGTATGGAGAATATCAATATCTGTACAGTAACAGAAACCTGGTTCAAGGCTCCCGAGAGCACCCCAGCACTACTGGGTTATACCTCATACCATGCTTTTTGGCTCCAAAACTCGGACCGAACCACAAAAGGAGGGGGAGTATCCATATTCATCAAAGATACCCACACCTCCAGGTTAGTGGTACTGCACGAAGCATCGGATACCATCCATGTGCAACTAACAGTGGGCAAAACTGCCTTTCAGTTTGTAGCCTGCTACAGACCACCCACCTAAATTCAGGAACACCACTCAGCTTTCCTGAGAACACTGGAGAATATGAAGGTCTCTCCAAACACCATCATATTGGGTGACTTCAACTACCCAAACATAGACTGGGAGCACTACTCAAGCCCCAACACCCTCGCCCAACAGTTCCTAGAATTTATAAACTCAAATGCTATGGAACTGGTCACCACTCCCACAAGAGGGGAAAACATACTGGACCTGATCCTCACCAACATGGGGACTCTATGTTCCATACTAGAGGTATACCCCTCATTGGTAAGATCTGACCATAAATTAATCTAACTAGACATCCATATCCCATCCCCACCCCCAGCCAAGGAAATCACAGTGAAGAACTTCTCAAAAGCAAACTTCACACTTCTCAAAACCGAGGTGGAATCCTTCAAAGCCCCCGTGCCGGTGGAAAATACGGCCCAAACTGCAGAATCCTTTACAAACGCATTCTATGGACACCTACAGGAATGCATGGATTGTGCTATCACAAATAAAACCAAGACTCACTCCTCCAAAGGCAGGAGACCTGTCTGGTGGACCCCAGCCATAAATAAGCTATACGACAGAAGGAGGAAGCTACTGCATGATAGAGCAAAATCCCAAAAAGGGAAGGCATCTCTGATCAGTACTAGCAAGAAACTACGATCCCTCATAAAATTATCTAAGGCCAGCTTTGAAAGAAAAATTGCACAAGATGCTAAAGATAATCACAAGGCCTTCTTTAGTTATGTCAGGAACCTGGGTGGCAACTCCCACATATGCTCTGAGTTAGTGCAAAATGACAAAAAATACACTGAACCCACAGACATTGCGAACATCCTGGCAGACAGATTCAGTGCAAACCCCCCCCCTTCCCCCCAAAAGAGCAAATGTCTATCCCAACAGAGTGTAGCCTCCCTAACATCACAGATGCACAGGTGAGAGCTGCCCTCTCCAAAGCAAAAAACACAGCATCAGTGGGACTGGACGGTGTCCCGGGCTGCATCTTACATGAGCTCCAAGAAGAACTGAACCCTCACATAAAGTCACTGTTCAATCTCAGCCTTAATACAGGATATGTACCCAAGGAATGGCGTACAACAACAGTGGTCCCACTCCACAAAGGTGGTGCCACAATGGACCCCGGGAACTATTGCCCTATAAGCCTGACTAGCCTGGTCTGCAAAGCTATGGAGTGTATCGTCATGGAACTCATAAACAAAGACACTGGGAACCTCCAAACACTGGATCCTACACAATTCGGCTTTGTTAAGGGAAGATCTTGCCTCTTGAACCTGGTCGACTTCTTTGAAACAGTCACCAAGGCCATAGATGAAGGGAAGGTAGTCCACACAGCCTATCTGGACCTTGCAAAAGCCTTCAACACAATACCCCACTTGGGCATCATAAATAAGCTCATCAGCTTAAATATCAACCCCTATGTCACAAGATAGGTTGCAAACTGGCTCAAGGATAGAACCCACATGGTCAGAATTGCAGGTGCCATGTCAGACTCTAAACCAGTTACAAGTGGCATCCCACAAGGCTCAGTCCTGGGACCTCTCTTGTTTGATATATATCTCTCTGAGGTACAGGCTAACATGGGAGGACTATGGCTGACCAAGTTCGCAGATGACTGCAAACTGGGTGCCATAATCGACTCACTGACTGACACAAGCATCCTCCAAAATGGTCTCATAGAGATGGATAACTGGCGCCAGAGCCATGGCCTAAAGCTAAATGCCAAAAAGTGCATAGTCATCCCCTTTGGGAAAAACAAAGTGCCCACAAATTACCACATAGGTGTAATCCATTAAGTATGGAAGAAGTAATTAGGGATTTGGGGACCCAAGTAGATAGCAATCTCTCCTTTGACAATCACGTTGCCAAAGTGGTTAGAAAGACCTTCTATATAGCCCACCTTATCATGAAAGGGTTCACATCTAGATCAAGAGAGGTCATTGTGCCCCTCTACTCATCCCTCATCAGGCCCATAATTGAATACAATGCCCCATTTGGGATGTACCTTACCCGACACCTGCAGAAACTGGAAAGACCCCAAAAGTACCTCACCAAGAGGATCAAGGGACTCAAACAGATGCCCTACACAGTTAGACTAAAGAAACTCCAGCTCTACTCAGTTGCTTACCACCTACTCAGAGGCGATCTGTGCCTGACGTATAAAGCCATATCCAAACCAGAATTAATGGACACGCTCCACCTCAAGAAATCCAAATCCCTTAGAGCTACATGCTCCAGGGACTTAAACCTCAGCACAGAAATAAATATGACATGCTGGAGGAACAAATTCATATCCCAGAGGCTCCCCTCACTCTGGAACAAAATCCCAATCCATGTTAGGCAGAGCCCCTCAATGACCCTCTTCAAGAGAAATCTTGACGAGTGGATGGGAGATCGTAGGTTTACCCCTGGGATCTCTTCTGTGTCCCTACTAGACAGAGACACAGTAAACTAACCTTAAAAGGACTATCTTCTGTGACCTACTATACAGAGGCACAGTCAACTAATCTAAAAGGGTGGCGAAAGCCAAACACACTCTGGCTAGGCTTATAAATGCCCTAGGGCAGATAGCCTAGTATCAACCTATGAACCTATAATTAAAGGGGAAACAGTGGAAAGAGTGAAGCTGACGAAAGCTAATCTCTCTTCTTCTGTCCTCAAAACCTTCTATAGGGGTACCACTGAAAGCATCTTAACTAGTAATCTCACATTCTGGTTCAGGAACTGCAAAGCCTCGGAACAAAAGGCCCTACAAAAGGTGGTGAAGGTAGCGGAGAAGATCATTGGATCCCCACTTCCAGCTCTGCAGATCTTATATGAAGCCCGATGTACTGGCAGAGCCATAATAATAATCAGAGACCACACACACCCTGCATATGGACTGTTCTCCTACTTATCTTCAGGAAGACAATACCATAGTATGTATTGTAAGTCCTCCAGGTTTAGTAGGATCTTCTTCCCACATGCTATCAGACTGTTGAACTTACAACATATCAATAGTTGATGACCAGAACAATCAGTAGTACTGCTGTCTTCTTCTGCAATACCTACATCAAGGTGCTTTAAAAGTGCAATCAGCAGTAATTGAACACCCTATACTTGTGCTAGTCAGTATATTCTGTATACTCTTTGCAATAATTGCTTTTGCCCATGTGCAATACTGATGGAGGCTGCTGCCAGTGTTGTAGCAGTATCTCAGAACATGTCAGCCTTGTTTAGTCTATGCATATCTTACTGTACTGTTGAATGTCTTGTTCTCTGTAGTTTGTGATATATGCACTTGGAACCAAAGCAATGTCATTTTGTTTAACTCTCACTATGTATGGGTCTGAATGGCAATAAAATTTACTTTGATTTTGACTTCTGACTTTCACTATTCCACGAAATTAGAATTCTTTAGGTGAGATATTGATTTTATCATCAGGTTTTTATATCATCTAATGAAGGTGAATGCCTTTAGTGCTGGTGTTCATGGTACCCCAGTTCTGCAAATATAAAGAAAGTCACTTAGGACAGGGTCTTTACATGCCATATATGATAAAAATGACATTGCCCCTGAAACATCCAGAAAAGACAGAAGGGAGCATTTCTCTCCATAACAGATTTAATGTTGAATGGCTAGACAGATAGGATAACATCCCTGACTTAGTAGACATGCCCTTAGAAATTAGCTGGGCAATATAGAAGGACTTTTTAATAACTTCTCATACATAATGGACAAAGAAGGGCTCGTTGTCAACAAATATGACTGTGCCTCTGTATCTGTGTTAGTCTTGAGGAGACAGGCATTTATATGCTAGTTGCTCAGGTTTTCCAAATGTAACTATACTAACTTTCTAATGTTTTTATTTATTTATTTTTTTACATGTAGTTTAAAACTAAGGTCTTGGCACAATTTACTTCTACATGTCATCCCCTTTGGATGGGGCCCATAAGGGGAGTTTATGATGGCATTATGTTGCAGTCCTCAGCCAAATGGTTTAAACAAGGGCCTTTCAGATCAGGCTTGATGTCACAGAAATAAATGCCAAATAGGATTATTCCAAGTAATGATGCTTGGGGACACTACTGGTAATGCCCTGCTTGGAAGACGTTGTTCCTGTTAGCTGTACTTGCTGGATTCTGACAGTGCTGCAGTTAACTATTCAGTGGGTAACACAGGGGTTTACATTAAGTTTGACTAATGTGTCTATAATACACAAGTGTTGAATGATGTCAAAGTCCTTGGCCAGGTCAAACCATGCAGTGTGAAATGACTTGCTTTCATTTAGGGCTATAAATATTCTCTTAAAGAGGTACAATAGTTAACAAGTAGGATTTCACCTTCAAAATGCAAACTTGTTTGAGTCAATGGACTGCTGACTCCTAAGGTATCAGCTTATAAAGATAAAACTAATGTGTTCTAATGCTTTGCAGGTAACAGTTATGAGGCTTATGTTTTTATAGTGGTCCATATAAATAGTGGAACATCTTTTGTGTAGGTGGATGATGATAGGTGTTCTACATGCCTCAGGTATGAAGCTCACAGAGAGACTGAGGTTAAACAGATTTTAGAGTGTGTCAGTAAGACAATAATTTAAACTAGTCAGTAGATACTCCAAGATGTTATAAGGGCCCATGAACCTAGTGTTTTTCACCTTAAAGAGAGCCTTGAGGACTTGCTCAATGGAGCTTTTTGGAGGGGTTACCAGGGAGTCAAGGGTGTATATACAGGGTGGATGATAAGAGAAATCTGAAATGAATTTGTATGCAAGTATGTACAATATGTGATTAGAGGCTGAACAAGTAATGTAATCATATGCCAGTTCTGTGCAGTTATGGGTTTGATTACTAGCATCCCTGACATAACAGAAGAAGGACTTGTGGTTCTATGTTTCTTCTCTCTCTCTCTCTCTCTATATATATCTATATATCTATATATATATATATATATACATCCAAAACCTGGTCGAAAGAACTTCCAAAGATACTGGACAAAGAAGAATAAACTAGAGAATTGAGCACTTCCATTCCTTTATTGATTTATTGTTTTCAACAGAACTTCTTCATTTCTGAAGAAGTTTATTTCTGAAGAAATTCCATTGAAAATAATAATGGAATGAAAGTGCTCAGTTATCTAGTTTATTTTTTTTATCCAGTACCTTTGGCAGTTCTTTTGACTAGGTTTTGGATATATTTTGTGGATTGCCTTGGTCTACAGGTGTTTGCTTTATATATATATATATATATATATATATATATATATATATATATATATATATGTGTGTGTGTGTGTGTGTGTCATAAAGAAGTATATCACTTCACAGTAATTTCCATTTTTCTTTCAAAATACAGTATAACTTTCACCATATGTTGCTTTAAGTGAGCTTATATGCATAATACCTTTTTAATATGCATTTTATGGCCTTGGGAGTTTTCTCAGGCTAAACTTACATCCTATCACTTGTTTAAGTAATAAAAAATAATGTGGGATCTTTTAAAAGCATGAGATGAAATAATAAATACATAAGTTGCGAAATCACTGTCTAACTTTCCATTGCTTTTCCACAGAACTTCCTATTTATTGTACAGATGATCAGAAAAGGAATGCAGTGAGTTTTTCTGCTTTATATGTTCTTTTATTTAACCATATATATATATATATATATATATATATATATATATATATATATATATATTGTCATAAAGCATGTCTAGAATGACTTGTTTACATGTAGCGATAAGTTTCTTCCTGGAGGAAAGAAAAGAGCATTGTATGAGGTGGTAGAAAGATGTGCATATATATCCTGATTTATTCTTCAATGCTGACTCATATGTAGCAATATGGCTACAAAAAAATCTCTCTCGCTCTCTTTCTTGATGTTAATTTTTATAATTTTACAAAGACTGTATTTTACATATATTTTTGACAGACAGGAAAGCCTAATTTGCATTTCAATTACGTTGTGAGAAAAATGTCGTTTGTATAAATGGCAGCCTTAGAAGTGTGAAAAATGACCATTAGCAGACTTGTAGGCAGATCAAAAGTATTCCCACACTTCTGCTGTTTACAAGCAACCGCTCTGTTATTGTTATTTTATTTTTGTTAGTCCTAGATTATTTGTTTAGGCTATGCATTTTAATTACTCGTATTGACATATTTTGTTAGTGCATGAGAGTTAAAGCAGGAGTATATATACATAAGCTTTCAGATAAGCCATTAATGCAATGCAACAGAGATTTCTCATATATCATAGTGCCATTGATGAATATGGAACTTAAACAGTCTAGTGAAAGCTATTATGATAGTTCAGGAGAGTTTAAAGTCTGCTAGTTAAAGCAGTAGACCAAAGCTATGACCTGTTAAATAATTGTTTCTTGTGGTCCCGGTTTTGACTCTCTCAGCCTTTGACTACTGATCGACTCTAAGAAGTTTACTTAATCAAATGGTGCTTTGGGTTTTTTTAAGCATCTGGAATGGTCTTCTCAGTACTTTCCTTGAGTGCATGCTTGGTGACAATGTAAGAAACTAAAGATTAAACAAATGTTTAAATGGATAAAACTATTATATGATGATTATAAAGGAGCTGAAAATAAAACTGACTTTCTTTTTTCCTGTGCAACCTTTTAAGTACATATTAGTTAAAACAAAAATGTATATGGAATAAGCAGTCAGATAGAGTTATTAAAAGAATGGTATATAAGTACTTTTAGCTTAGCATATATAAGTGAGGGGAATAACACCAGATGTCAGAGCAAATGGCATATGATTTTTTTTTTTTATGAAATCTGAACGGTCTTAATAAAATTAATTCTATCAGTTTGAGAAGTTTGAAGTCTGGCAATTAATGTAGAGTACTGAAACCATGAACTGCTTGACAAGCTAATTCTTTTAATCCAAGGCATCATGCCTAGAGCCTTCATCTGCCTGTGTTGTGATGCTGAGTGGGTTATTTGATCAGACAGTCCTCAGAGTATTTTGGAAGGCCAAGGTGGCCTCCTGGCTGTTCTCCCTGGGTACATGCCTAGTGACTACATATAAACCTAAATACTGAATATTTTAAATTGATACAAACTATTATCTGACAACAAAGGAGATGTCGTTAAAAAATGTATGTATGCATCTATCTAGCTAGTTATCATAGGTTCATAGGTTGGTACTAGGCTATCAGCCCTAGGGCCTATACAAGCCTAGCCATAACAATTCCCTGGCTATTTCTTCCCACACTATTTACTTCCCTGGACCCCTGTCTAGCAGGGTGACTGACGTGATCCCCAGGATGAATTTCCTTTCTCCCATCCAATCGTCAAGGTTTCTTTTGAAGAGGGCCAAAGAGGCACTCTGCTTGACATGTATGGACAATCTATTCCAGAGTCTGGGGAGTCTCTGGGTCAGAAACCTATCCCTCCAGCATGTTTTGTTTATTGTGATGACAAGGTTTAGATCCCTGGAGAGTGTGGCTCTGAGGGATTGGGATTTCTTTAATCTATGTAAATATCTATCTATCTATCTATCTATCTATCTATCTATCTATCTATCTATCTATCTATCTATCTATCTATCTACCTATCTGTCTATCTATCTATCTATCTATCTATCTATCTATCTATCTATCTATCTATCTATCTATCTATCTACCTGTATTTTGGTACATATTAGTCAAGTTGGTGATGTCCATGTTGTGAGCATTTGGACAGGGTTACTTACTGTTTAGCTTCACACAAATGATGATGGTGTTCTAGAATTTGAATTAACTGGCATGTGACTTTAGTTGTGGAATTTGAACAGTCTTGACAAATTTAATAATGTGAGGGTTGGAAGGATTTTCATGTGTGGTGGATGGCAAAGTAGATTGAATCTACAAATCATTGACAGGCTATTTATTGTGGTGAAGGGTTTGATTCCTATAGCCTAGTCAGCTTATTGTTTAACTCTGGGCAGGGTACTTGACCGAACTGTGCTTTTTGGTTTTCAGGAGGTTGAGATAGTTTCCTCAAAGGCCTTCCTGAATGCATGTCTGTTGACTACCCATGAAACTAGAGATTAAACATATTTACATTGATACAAACTACTATATTTTTTGTGAGAAGATGAAACTGATACACCTTTTTTTTGCTCTCCAATATGGTTGGTACATATTAGCTGAAGTTGAAATGTATGTGCTTTGAGGGTTCAGGGTTATCAATGGACTGTTGCAAATGTGCCTTTAGCTTCACATATACAGTGGGTGGTTATGGCTCTCTTTGTTAGAACATGTATCATATATATTGAGAAGACTTGAAAAAGTTAATGATGTGAGTGCAGAGGAGAGTTTCAAGTCTGGTTATTGATGTGGTGCATTGAAACTGTAAGCTGTTGATGCTCTGCTTCTTGTGGTTGAGGATTGTATTCTCACAGCCTTTTTCTGCCTATTATGTGACTGTGAGTTGTTTACTTGGTTCAGCAGTATCCTTGGGCTTTTGGGAAACTAGGATGCTCTCCTCAATAGTTTCCTGACTTCAAACAATGGACATTAAGTTCCATGGAACACAACTGGTATACTTGTAGTTTAGTTATATTTAATATTGCTAATGCTTTGATTTTTTTGCCTATGTCAAATAAAATGTGTTTTCAGACAACAGCTGTCCTTCCCTTTTAATATAGTCATTATACTAAGGATCTGGGTTACTACGGAGATCATAGAATATAAATTGGAAATAAATTGTGTGTGACTGATATTAGATGTTGTCTTTAAAAATTGTGTATTTTAATGTAGATGGCCTCAGAAGTAGCAAAAAGGGAGGTAATTTATTTAAATATTTAAAATGCATAAAATGTGGCTTTTTATAAGAAACTCATTTATTGTAAGATGATATTACCAGATTAAAATTCTAAGGTAAATGCAGCACTTACAAGTCCTACCATTAAAGAAAAGAAAAAACTTACATCAGTCTTATAGGGAAAAAGATATATATGTATATATATATATATATATATATATATATATATATATATATATATATATATATATATATATTATAATGCTTGAAATGCCTGAGGTTGTTAACTTGCACAGTAATGATAAAGGTAAAAGTGGTATGATCATTAATTCAATAAATTCAATTCAAAGAGCTTAATTCAATTCAATCAACTCTTAATAGTACACAAAATGTTGTACCACCCTGAGGATACCCCCTCAATTAAAAATATTATTAAGCCATATAGCAATTTAAGATCCCTAAGGTCAGCCAATAAACTACTGGTCCAAACCCACAAAGCTAATAACTCTGCTGGTGAATCCCTGTTTACCATCTGCATTGGCAAAACCTGAAATTTGTTGCCAAACTAACTCTACAATCCTCCAAAAGTCTCTTCAAAAAAAAAAACTCAAACAGTATCTCAAAGTGAATTGGCTATGCCCATGTACCAACTCTGATTAAGTTATAAACTAAAAGCATATTCTGCAATTATCATAACTTGTAACTACATTGCCAAGCTGTGCTTCCAATCTGATGTCTCTTACTTTTAATTCTCTGTCCATGACAATTGAGTCTCTACTAGGGAATCACTACTAACCCATTGTATATAATCACTTTGTTTTTATAATTGTTTGCTAACTTCTGTGTAATCTATGTAAGCTTGTCTTTGTGGAGCTTTTCTCCCCGGGCCTCCACTGAAAATGGACATGTATCCAGTCAGACTATCCCGGTAAACAAATGTAAAATAAAATAACATAAAAAAAAATACTAAATATTTTAAAAATATTATCTTTAAAAAATAAGTACTAGGTTTCAGTAAATAGAAATAAATTCTCTAGACATGTCTGGAAATTTTAACTTTAAATATGATGGAAATCCTAATAATGGGAGCAGACATTGACTATATATTTAAAGACAATGATACTTGTGCAGTTAAGAAATCAATAATTTCAGTATCAGCTAAGGCTTTGGTAAACTTTATTAGATATACAGATTTTTACAACTTTTCTGAATGAAATTCTTTTTTTACAATCATTTCTCTTATTAATTTTACACAGAGCCAAGATTTGATGGGGTATATATTTCAAATAATTTGGTTTTTAAAAAAGGTAAAGGTGATAGCATTCCCTTTATTAGATCTCAATGCAATTACTTATGCAGTAATGATAAATCTAAGAAAATTATCTTATTTTAATAAACTATCAGCTTATACAACAAAGCTGAAAGATCTTTAAAGAGTGGTTTCTATCAAAAATACAATAGTTCTTAGAATTAATAATAATAGTGAAGTTGTTGATGTGATCTTACTGGACTTGATGAAAGAAAACTATGGGATACATTTATTGGAATTGCCAGAAAGGGTCTATTACTAAAAAACGAACTAAATAAATAAATAAATCAAATGCACAATTTCAGAAGATCCTACAACATAAAGATTCCATTAGATTAGAAAAAAG
Source organism: Protopterus annectens (assembly GCF_019279795.1). NCBI lineage: Eukaryota > Metazoa > Chordata > Ceratodontiformes > Protopteridae > Protopterus > Protopterus annectens. The sequence continues at coordinate 452,655,375 of NC_056749.1, read as the reverse complement.
TTAAATATTTTTTTTAATGTCTAACTCCTAAAGTCTTACACAAATTATTGCTTAGATCCAAAATGACAGTAAGAACTAATCACATCAACAGTATATTTATCCCTGGTATTAAAATATGCAAACATGGAAGAAATTCTGGATTGTTTTAAAAACAATATGTGACAATTAACATGGAAAATAGTAGTGTAGAAAATCAAAATGTAAGTGATGCCATTTTAAATAAGAATATGCAAAACATATTTTGAAGTAAATAAAGAAATAGAAAACAAATTCTCCATCAGAAATAAAGGAGTAAATTAAAATACTGAAGGAAAATAAAGCTCTGGGCAATTATACCATTTCTGAAGTATATAAAATATTAGCCCACAATGCTTTATCTCTGTATAGAGAGAATTCACAGTAATTAAAATTACATTTAACATGCCTCCATCATTTATTTATTTATGTTCATTTATCAAGGTAGTGAGCTGATCTCAATGGGCCATTTGCATGCACAGCCCAGTGAATAGGATCACATAAGAAATGAAGAAAAAAAAATACAAATAAAAGGATATGCTACAATACCTATACATATTTGCAGATGCAAACATATGCTTCAACATTTAGTTTAAAAAGCAGCTTACAAAGTGGAAATATACATGGCAAATGGAATCATGCTTAGCAGAGATTTTTTGGATAAGATGTAGCCATAATGACTTGGATGTCTTATGCTACAAGGAACTATGCAATACTTTATTTCTTATTAAAACAATTTATAGATTAGAACCATCTCTATACTTATCTTTAGACCTATATCATTACAGAATGCTGATTACATTTTTTTATGTCAAGCCTTGTCAACAGATAAAAAAATATATAATGCATGTATTAACAGATGAAGATCACACTGGCTTTATTTTAAACAGTCAACACAGAATAACATCAAAATAATAATTTCTTTAACTGAGTCTGCAAATAATAATAATAAAAAACAAGAAAATATATGTTTAGCCTGAATCTAGACAAAGCATTCAGTTCAGGGAATATTTATTATTTAAAGTAATAGAAAACATGGATTTTTAATAATTTTATATCTCTTATTAACCATCTTTATCAACATCCATTCTGCTATGTTTAACTAGGATTTTTTTTATTACTTTTTCAGTCAATAAGGATACACAAGAGCATGCGAAACAAGGCTGGCTCTAGTCATCATTATTATTTGTTTTGACCATTGACACTGTAGCCAATTACATAAATCTTATCAACAATATAGTAGGATCTAGAATAAATGATGAATATACTTCCAAGCATCACTTAATTACTGACAATATACTGATAACAACAGGTAACACTGAGTCTTTGTTAAGAATATAAACATGTCATTAAAATATTTTGAATTAAAGTCAGGTCTAAAGTTCAATAAGAATAAAATTATCACCTTATTAATTAACAAAGGATTTAATTATTTAATGTAACTTAAGATCAAAATTAAATGGGATAGTGACGAAATTAATCACTTTGGATTTGCCCATATATGCAATTGTAAAGAAAAAGAGCAACAAAATCCAAAAATATTTTAGACCGTGTCAGAACAATAACATACAAATTGAATGTTGTTATTTTTTAGAGAAGACAGGATTATGTTAATTAAAATACGTATATTACCCCACATACTGTGCAATATATAGACAACTTCTTTAATTCTTCTAAAGAGCACATTAAAACATTTAACAACACTTAGTTTAAATTCTTATGGCTCTCCAACAACCCAGAATAGCTATGGAGCATCATGTAAGAAAACTGAAAGATGGTGAAATAAAATTTCCTGACCTATAGCTTCCTAGCTTCCTGTCTATTTTTTCACTTATTAAATCAGTAGCTTCATGGTTAAATTATGATCATTAATCCAACAGGAAACCATGCATGAAATCATTTGGTTAAAAAATATATCACTATGCAACAAATACAAATCTTGAATAATAATACAAAGTGTCTGTTAAAGAAATATTTATTTTAAAACACTAATATTTCAAAAGATTCTACTTATGCAGATAAGATGTTAAACATTTATAATTTATATATATATATATATATATATATATATATATATATATATATATATATATATATGATACCAAACCACTCCGGTGCACTATACAATGCCATCTGGTGCTCGGAAAACTAAAAGTATAGAAAACACCAAAATATTCGAGCACTCAGAACATAAAAATAGCCAGTTAGCTCTTTATTTGCTAACTGGCTGTTTTTATGTTCTGAGTGCTGGACTATTTTGATGTTTTATATATATATATATATATATATATATATATATATATATATATATATATATATACACACAGAGAGAGAGAGAGAGAGAGATTCACTTCAGAAGCTTGAAAGCCCAAAATTTTGAATTTCAAAATACTGACAACAAAATCTTGAAAGTTCAAAAGACTGAAAACTCAAAATACTGAATCTCTGAATCTTGAACACACACAGGATATCACTTACTGTATTCCAGCATAAGTAGGTATAAAAACAAATGCCAGACAAACCATATTACTTTTCTCCAAATATAAGTAGGGGAGCAAGCCCCCCCTGCAGCCCTATTTGGGGGGGTGCACTCCCCACACCCCCTGCTACTTAAATATGTCAACTCCGAGAGTGCAATTCACTACACAAACAACTGTTATGTTGTAGTATAGCAAGTTAGAAGGGAACATGACTAAGGTTACAAGAGGCAATCATGAAACATGTAATGGTATGTTTGCCCTTTTGTTCTGTGGAGTGTATACTAGGAGTAAATGGTTTACATTTTATTTGTTTCTGTATTTTCTGTATTTAGGCTTAATATCTGACTTGTCCTAGTCTTTATAGGTTCATAGGTGTGTACTAGGCTAATGGTAATGGAGCCTTTACAAGTCTAGCCCATAGGATTACCCTGGCATCATGCCACCTGACCTTAGTTTCCAGTGCCTCTGTCTAGTAGAGACTCTGGAGTGATCCCTGGGGTGAACTTTCTATTTCCCATCCACTCATCAAGATTTCTGTTGAAGAGCACCAGTGAGGTGCTCTGTTTGACATGTATTGTAAGTCTGTTCCATACCATGGGCAGTCCCTGGGTTATGAATCTGTCCCTCCAGCGCATTCTGTTGATTGTGGTAATGAGATTGAGGTCTCTGGGGCATGTGGTGTGGAGGGATTGGGATTTCTTTAGATGTAGCATTTCTAACAGCTGGGTCAGACATGGCTTTGTAAGTCAAGCAGAAATCGCTTCTAAGATGGTATGAGACAGATAATAGTTGGAGTTGTTTGAGTTTGTCCATATAGGATAAGTGTTTAAGGCTTAGGATCTTCTTTTTGAGGTATTTTTGTGGCCTCTCCAGTTGTTGCAGGTTTCTAGTGAGGTACATGCCAAATGGGTCATTGTACTCGATGATTGGCCTAATGAGGGAAGAGAAGAGGGAGACAATGACCCCTTTCTTCCTGGATGCAAAACCCTTAGTAATGAGATGTGCCACATAGAAGGACTTTCTGACCACAGTGGCAATGTGGTGGTCAGAACAGAGGTTGCTGTCAACCTGTGTTCCAAAATCTCTTATAATGCCTTCTGTGTTCAGTGGACTACCATCGATGTGGTTGTTCATGGGAACTGGGTTTTTCCCAAAGAGGATGACAACATATTTTTTGGCATTGAGCTTAAGGCTGTGGTTCTGACACCAGTCATTGGTCTCCGTGAGGCTTTTCTGTAGGATGTGAACATCACTTGGGGAGTTAATAATGGCTCCCAACTTGCAATTGTCTGTGAACTTTGTCAGCCAGAGTTTGTTCGTGTTGGACTGGACTTCTGAGAAGTAGATACCAAACAGGAGAGGACCCAGGACCAATCCCTATGGGACTCCACTCATGGCTGGTCAGCAGTCTGACTTGGAGTCAGCTACTTTTACACAGTGGGTTCTATCTGTGAGCCAGTTTGCAACCCACCTAGTGATATAGGGGTTGATGCCTAGCTTAGTGAGTTTTTCTATGATTCCTGAGTGGGGAATGGTATCAAAGGCCTTGGCCAGATCATGGTAGGCTGTATGAACCACCTTGCCTTCATCCACAGCTCTGGTGACTGACTCAAAGAAGTTGACAAGTTGAGCAGGCATGATCTACTCTTCACAAAACCAAACTGTGTGGGGTCCAGGGTTTGGAGAGTCCCTATATCATTGTTTATTAGGTCCACGATAATGCATTCCATAGCTTTGTATATCAGATTTGTCAGGCTAATGGGGCAATAGTTCTCAGGGTCTGTAGTTGCTCCTCCTTTGTGGAGAGGGATGACTATAGCAGTGTGCCATTCGGTAGGGACAAAACCTGCGGTGAGGCTGTGATTGATCAGGGTACACAGGTGAGGTGCCAGTTCACTCTGTAGTTCATGTAGAACACAGACAGGGATATTGTCAGGTCCCATAGAAGCTGTACTCTTGGCCTTGGACAGTGCTGTTTTAACCTGTGCAACAGTAATACTGTGTGCCTGGCAATCTACTGGTATTGTGATTGGTCCTTTGGGGGAGAGAGAGGGGTAAAATTGGCACTGAATCTGTCAGCCAGTATATTGGCAATATCTGTTGGCTTGGTATAGGAGGTACCATTGTGCAGTAGCTCAGAGCAAATCCGGGTATTGCTGTGGAGGTTCTTTACATAACTATAGAAGGCTTTGTGGTTGTCTTTACTATCTACTGCAATTCTGTTTTAATAGCTAGCTTTAGAGGATTTGATGAGGGATCTCAACATTTTGTTGAGGCTGATAAGGGAATTTTTCCAGTATTGGGACTTCACCTTATTCCACATCAGTTTCCTCCTTCTATTGTAGAGTTTGTTTATGGCAGGGGACCACCAGATTGTCTTCCTTTTTTTGGAGGAGAGTGTCTTGGTTCAACTGGGTATGGTGAGATCCATGTATTTGTGTACATGTCTGTACAGTGCATTGGTGTATAATTTGCTGGCCATGCAACTATTCTCTGTTTGCATGGGTGCCATGAAGTTAGCCACCTTTGTTCTTGGGAACCCAAAGTTAGCTTTGGAGAAGTTTGTCATGGTGGTTACCTTTACAGGGGTGGGTGGGGGGTGTATTTCCAAGGTGATTAGTTTGTGGTCGGATCTAACCTGGGAGGAGTTGACGACTGGTGTAGAGCAAAGTTCGCCCATGTTAGTAATGACCAGGAAGAGGATATTGCTACCTCTAGTGGGACTAAGAACAAGCTGGTCCAACCTATTGGAATTAATGAATTCCAGCAAACGTTGGGCAAGTGTATTGGTACATGAGTAGTTTTCACAGTTAATGGAGGGGTGGTTGAAGTTGCTCAGTATGAGTGTGTTAGGTTTGAACCTAATAGTCTCCAAGGTGCTTAGGAACATGGAGTGAGTGTCTTGGGACATGGTTGGGGACGTATAACAGGCTACAACCTGAATTGCTATCTTACCCAATGTTAGCTGCACCTGAAGTATCTCTGATGCTTTATGTTGGGCTACCTGTCTAGAGATATGCACATCCTTTATGAATATGGAAACAGCACCACCTTTGGAGCTTCGGTCCAAGTTCTGGGGCCGAAAGATATATAAATACATGACTGATCCACCAATGAGGCCAATACTATCTGGCCGAGGGTGGTTTAGGGAACCCCTTTCTATTTACATTGAAAAAAAACTTTTGTCTTATATTAGATAATGTTGCTACCATATTAAAGGATACTAAACATTTTTTTTCCATGTTATGTGACTGGTCAAATAACTGTAAAGATTCTAATTAGTTACTCATTACAGTGGATGCCATTTCTCTAGTAACTGTAATTCCAAATGACACTGGAATTGATTTTGTTATTTTTTTTCTTTCTAAGCACTCTCATTATAGTACTGATCAAATATATCTGTTTTGTACTTTGTTAGATATTATTTTAAATGTTAATGTTTTTATTTTTAATGAAAACTTTTTTTTCATCTGGATGTAGGCATAGCAATGGATACCCTGTGCATACTACCCTACAGGGAATCCTTGTACATCTTTGACAGGAGAAATTTTTTTCTGACGTTTATACCCTAATATGCTCATTTTGTGGATGATACCTTTATCATATGGACAGGACCTTTAAATATTTTAAATGATTTTATTGAATACCTTCATCAGACTACATCATTTCTTAGGTTTGCTCTGAATTATTCCTCTGCAAGTATAATCTTTTTAGATGTTTCAGTTAGTATTGGATCTACGGGTCTTAATACTTAGCTGTATGTGAAACCCTGTATAAAAGCCAATGTACTATATCGTAGAAGTATGCACCCTCAGCATGTACATAAAAAATGTTCTAAAAGGATTATATAGATTAGCCACACTTAGTAGTAATGATACTTATGTTAAAATCTTTTAATAAAATGAAAAATGAGCTTTTATGTCAAGGATATTAAGAGAATGAAATTGAGGTTGCCCAAAATAAGGTTTTATAGCAAATAAATGATTCTGCTAAACCTTATTTTTCTAAATGCGAAGGCAATGCTTTATTCACATCAAATGTATGTAACTCTTTAAGGATGAGTATTGATTATTCAGATGATGTTCCTTTAATATGTGCTGTGATCAAGAGAATTTGGCATGCATTAACTACTGTTGCTAGATGTAGGGAGCTTTTAGGTGAAGTACCTCATTTCTGTTTTAAAAATAACCACTTATTGAAAAAAATCGCTTTGTCATAAAACTTTTAGAAAGAACGTTTGCAAATCTGAGAGAAAGGGGACTCACCTTTGTAGGTCATGCAATATGTATGTTACATTAACAATAATGCTTGTTATATGCATTTGCCACAAACATGCACCTATCACTTTAATTTTTATGCAGTCTGCAGGAGTAAGAATCTGATATACTTAGCAATGTGCAAATTGCGTGGAAGTTACTATGTTGGGAAAACCAACAGAATGTTCAAGGACAGTTTACAAGAACACATACACGATATCGTGAAGGAGATAGAAGAAATTCTCTATCTAAGCATGTTTTAGCTACTGATGCAGATCATTCTTTTAACTTTTTGGTTTTGGAATTAATTAATGTTACCATTAGAAGTGGTGATATGAGAACGGAAACAGAATGCTTGGAGATTAGATGGATAAAAGAATCACAAGCTGATGGAGGGAATGAGCTAAGTGATTTTGTTCCTTTAAAGCCCATTCTCAGGTCACATGCCTTGATATATTGAGACTGAAATTTTGTATTTAATTGATTGTTTTATGGTTGCTTTTAGATCTGATGAAGTGCCTGGTGTAGGGCATGAAAGTGCTTATCTCTTTTTTATTCTATTTTATCTGTCTGCAATAAATTATTAATTATATACTCTGCCTAGTTGGCTGGTCGTTCCATTTTTAACCTGCTTTTTTGTGGTTTTGATAAGTCTCATCTGTTACATCTGGTTTGTTTTCTTATAATGCCAGCCTTCCACTTTGTTTTGTATTCTAAGAAAACAGCACACCAAACTGCGCAAAGGCAACTTTTCCAAAAAAAAAAAACTGAGGTTGATATCTAGGAAGTACATACTTTCTTGATGGAGTATCTAGAGCTGTATTACTTTTCATTCTAAACATTAAAATTCTGAAGATAAGAAACATAAGGCCACAAGCTACTTTATATTGGATGCAAAACGTTATTTCTGCCATACAACTCCAGTGTTTGTTGGCTTGTACCAGCTTCTAAATTGCTTACATATTTTGAAACAGGTAGTCTTTAAGTGGTGTATTGTTAAAATTATGCCTGACATTTACCACAACTCTGTCAAACTTATTCATTGCAAAATGTGGGGCCAACTCCATTAACAATACTCTGGCCTTTCAATCACCAAATCATGTTTTTATTGTTGCATTTTTTTTACTCTTGTGGGCCAATAGGAAGTACTCTACAGGTACTGCTCTTCTCTCTCCTTTAGTCATAATAAAATAATAAGTCCAAAAAGTCAAAACTGTTGCACGGAGAAGCAGGACTCTAGAAAAGCAATGTCCATGTATATTCAAAAATGCTGCCTGTAAGGGCACACCATCAACTGTTCTTTAAATTCAAAAGTCAGTTACAAAAAGTCACAACTTGCTATTCAGCACTGTCAGGAACTTCCAATTGCATCAGTTAACTTCACCGAACAATAACTTGTATAACGGCCTGAAGAAGACCTTGTTGAAAGCGCTAGCCGGATGTTAGATAAACTTTTCTTTTTCTTTAAACTTCGCTGAATGCTTGGATTAGTGTATTTGAATGTCTACAAGTTGTGACTTTTTGTAACTGACTTTTGAATTTAAAGAACAGTTGATGGTGTGCCATTACAGGCAACATTTTTGAATATACATGGACATTGCTTTTCTAGAGTCCTGCTTCTCCGTGCAACAGTTTTGACTTTTTGGACTTGGTATTATTTATTTTCTTGTGTGCACGGAGCTTGTTGTGAGTGCTATCTTGTCTTTACATAATAAAATAATAGTCTGAATTCAGCTGGTGACATATTCCACCTGATAAACATAGGTGTGAAGATCACACATTTGGCTTGGTGATAATATTAAGCATATGTTTTATTACTAAACTAACAATGTTAGCAAAATTAATAGTAATTAATGTTAATAATATTAGCAATATTAAGAGTAAATGAGAATGGGTTACACCCTATCGGACTTTCCTGGTCAACAAAGCCAATAAATAAATAAAGCCTCACTTTGAGAAAGTCTTTATATGTGGTATTAATTAACTTGATCTGATTCAGAAGAAATAAGAAACACTAAAGTTACTGAATGGTGGCAGACTTTTTGATATATCATAGCTGATGAGCCAGCACACCCTGTCTATTACCACAGGTGCTGAACTTACAAAAATACTATCGCAGCTTTTTAAGGTTTAGTCATACAGGCAAATGTTTTGATGCAAAATGTCAAAGTTCACCAAGCTGGCAACATTTCCATCATTAAAGTTAAATATATTGTAAATGGTCACATGCTTCAGGGTCAAAGGCTATGATCCATCTACTTGATTACATGTTCAGTGATAAAAGGACAAGATCCACCCCTTCTTTAAAGCAAAACCCTGTCCCCCAGTTAGTAGTCTACAGCATTTGCTTTAAGTGAAAATGCCCTTCTATACATCTTTATTACTGCTTCAGTCACCCTTGAGAAAGGAGAAGTGTAAGAAGGGAAAATATTTAGTGTTTTGTATAATATTTTTTCAGTAGAAGAGGAATCTATATTGTTTTAAGATGAATACTGACAGGTTAGGCCTGTTTTGAAATTTCTTCCACTGTCTTGGTATTAACATGGGAGGTCAGTGCCTAATAAGTAAAGGCACAGATAAGGGGTCACCATATTCTTAGTAAGCAAAAGAATGCAGAGGTGTTTCGTTTTAATTGGTCAGTGGCTATATTCTGATAGATAACAAAGAGCTTTTTGCATAATTTTTTACAGTATAAAAACACTGCAGTTTCTTTATTCTGGGAGATAAGTCCTTGATTGCTAAGTCTGCCACTGACATGTATTCTCTTACAACAAAGGAGATTATTCACCTGTGCTGAATTGCGCTCTATAAAGTTGTTTTTGACTGTAACAGTTTGGTGTCATGAAGTATTAAATTTTGAGCAGTCTCTGAGTTGTTGCATCAGAAATCACCTTTTGGAAATATACTTGACAGGTTTTCTGTCAGATGTATTTCTGGTGTGCCAGCTCACAGCTGCCTTTGCCCACCTTCAGCAAATTTTATAGATAAGTTTCCTAACATGATCTTTCAATTAATTAGTAATTAATGTATGAAAGTGGGTTACATTTTATAGTTGTATGAGAGTGAGTTACATTGTATACATTTGTATGAGAGTGGGTTTTATCAGTTTTATATAAAAGTGGATTTCATTATATAAATATATATATATATATATATATATATATATATATATACATACATACACACACACACACACACACACACACACACACACACACACACACACACACACACACACACACACACACACACACACACACGCATACACATACACACACACACACACACACACACACACACACACACACACACACACACACACACACACACACACACAGATCTGCTATCAGAACACAGATGTGCATTCTTGCAAGACTGAAAATACCAAAACCTGACATACCCAAATGCCAAGCTTTCCCAGGGTAAGAACCACTTGGCCAACATGCCCATTTCTCTACTGTAGTGTGATCCTGGAGTTGGTATATATAGTTAGGGAGGGTGTGGGGAGCGCAGCCCCCCACATTGTGGGGTGTGGGTGTCATATTCCTCCACCTGGGTGGATTTCAATTACTTTGGAGTGTATTTTGTTTAAGCGTGGGCAAGTGTTTACTTAACCTAGGAAAGCTTTGGCATTTGGGCATGTCAGGTTATGGCATTTTCAGTCTTGTGAACATGAATATTAATGTTTTGTGCGGTCTTTTAAAGTAAACCCCATACATAGACATATTTGCATGAGAGTAGGTGTTACCACATTAGTGGGTTATTTTTCCATTGCATAAAGATTACTATGGGTGTGAGTGTGGGGTTATTAAAAGAGCTGAAGAGCAGATCTCCAGCTAGACATAAGCTGTAATTATTTGGTAAAATTATCTGAGCTCATTAAAAATGATACTGCATTACAGTTCCCTGGGGATGGAAATTTTGATTTTTTTTTTTTGGGGGATTTTTTAAAGAAAGAAACTCAAGAAAAAAAGAAGCAAAATACATGCCTCTTGTTGATCAGCTTTTAATGACTGGCAAGAAGAATCTAAGAATAAGGAAAAAGAATCTGTAGATAGAACTTTAAAATATAATTCTACTAGATTAAAAACAAGCTGTTGGCAGATAACTTTGCAGTCAAATGTGCAGTAGATGATATGCATGGTATCAGGGAATGTTAACGCTTAAAAACAATAAGAAAAATGAAAGACAACTTAACCTGATTCTTCTGATAGTGTCTGGGTCCCTATTCCTTCAGCTCCCGCTCCCTCTTTTTATGAAGCAAATAGTTCCCCTTCATTGGGAAAGCAAGTAGCAGGAGATCGTCTCAAACATAGCCCATCAACTATTTTTCCTCAAATCACCTCTAGTACTTTAGCCCAACTTAATGGCTCTGTTTATAACATTAGATTCCAGCAATAGTGACTGCAACATGCTGTTTCATATTTTCATCAAATATTAATGAGAATAGCAAAAGCAAAGGGTTCTTTGCAAAACAAAAATATGTCTCTGGGAAAAAGCTGGTAGACAATTTAAAATAATATGGTAATAAAAACATGTTTTCCAGCAACGTAACCATCTTATAGAAATTTCAAAAGTTAATTTTACAATTTCCAATATTTTTTTAAACAACTTTTATTGATTTTTAAATAAAACAAACAAACAATCTCATATATTTTAGCAGAAAAGTGTTCACAATCAATTGGTACATTAAATAACGGAGAAGAAAACAGCTAAAGTATTTACAAAAACATCTGCTAACAAACTTTCATTAATAATTATTGATGGAGAAGAATACAGGTGGAAACCACCTCCCAAGCAATTCTCGAAGGATGCATCAATTTCTGCTGCAACTTTTTATCATGATGATACCCCACCACCACCATCACTACATCATCAGATTCAGCCTTTAATGGAGGTACCTAATCCTGCAGCAGCCTGGGGTGGTGAAGCTGAGCCCACTATAAGTGTTGCCCACCTGTAGACCATAGTAGATTTTCAAAATATTACAGATTGTCTCCCACCCAGTGAAACACATTCAGCCAAATATCCAAAAAAAGCACTGATGAAAGAGCCAAGACTGATGTTAAAGTAAGTTTAATTATGATCCCAGTACAGTCCCACAGCACACAATAATTTGCATAAAATGCTTTAATGATTCATAGTGTTTTTCGTCCCACTGTAGACTTCTTTAGATAAAGAATCCATCCACATCAAGACTATTTATACATCTCATTAATGTGAATCATCCAATAAAATCCTTTTTTCAATAAATCAATCATCAAGACTACTTATACATCTCATTAATGTGAATCATCCAATAAAATCCTTTTTGCAATAAATCAATCATCAAGACTACTTATACATCTCATTAATGTGAATCATCCAATACAATCCTTTTTTCAATAAATCAATCATCAAGACTATTTATACATCTCATTAATGTGAATCATCTAATAAAAGCCTTTTTTCAATAAATCAATCAATTAGAATTCAATAATAAAAAAGTATATATAAGACATAGGAAGCAGTTTAAATTCTTATAAAAAACATAAAAACATTTCCTGTAAATCTAAATGATTTGTCATTAATCAAACTTTTAATAAGTCTTAATCAATAAGATAACTGTTAAAATATAAACATAAATATTAAAAACCTAAGTATTAAAAACTTATATAAATATTTTAAAAACCAAGGGAGTTTAATACCATTTGTGATCATTTGTCTCCATCTACTGGATAATGACAAAATTACTTTAAAATCTCAGAAATCTAATAAAATAAAATAAACTTGAAACCCTATTATAATCTAGCTGCTCTAAGCTTCAAGACCGGGGCAAGGGAAAACACATCGTCATGACCAAGGTATTTATTTGCCTCCAAAACTATTTGCCAATATAATTCTCTATATTCAGTTTTTGTTTCCCACATACAACCCCTCATGTCTTGTGTTATCTCTTCTATTTAAAAAACTTTAAACTTCATCAAAACACAATTTAAACTGTACTTAAACAGGGCATTATTCTTATTTTTGTTCTGTATGGCATTCATGTGTTCATAAATCCTTGTCCTCAACTTCCTTTCAGTTTTCTCAATATAAAATGCACTACAAGTCCCACAAATTGTGATATAAATAGCTATCACAGGTATTGTATGTTTTACTTGTGACATATCTATCTCTTGCCTCGATGTATATATTTTCAACATTACTTATGTATGAACACTGGGCACACATTCCACATTTAAATGTGCCTCTCTTTTTCACATAATTCCTAATATTAGTATAGGATTCCAAAAGGTCTTTAATATTCTTTTCCTTTCTAATACATTTCAAAGGTTTCTTAAAAAATCAAACCAAGATCCAATAAACTGGTGAATTTCACCCATTCTCTTTCCAGAATATTTTTAATAACGCCCGGATATCCACTAAAATCAGACACAAAAGCACATTCATAATCAGGATTTTGCTCTAACGTATTACTAGAGAGAACATGTCTAATTTCAGTAATACATGGGGGTCACATAATCTTTACCCAATACTGGGGCAAATCATTCTTTCCGATCCTTCACTACCTCTTCATGAATACTTAAAATCAAGTCTTCTGGGTAACCCTTCTCAAAAACATTTTCGTTAAGTGCTCACATTCATTATTAAATTCATTCTCCCCTGAAATCATTCTGCTGATTCTTACAGATTTTCCTTTTATAATACTCTTCTTTTGAAGGAAAGGGTAGGCACTCATATAATAAAAAATGAATTACAGTATGTATTCTTTCTATATATTTTAGGTCTGAGCATACCTGGGTCCTTATATATATAGTAATATCAAGGTAGTTCATCTCATTTTCTTTGATCTCATGAGTAAACCACAGAGGATCAGTAGAATCAGTAATATAATGAAAAAATCCCATAACTTTCTTCATTGTATATCCAAAATATGCAAATATCATCAAGGAAATTTTTATATAATACCCAGCAATCACTGTATTGACTATTAATAACATACATTTTCTCTCATGTTGACAATACTAAGTTTTCTTATAATGGGGCGACCTTGCCCCCATAGCTACCCCACTTTTTTGTTAAAAAAAATCACTTTGAAAATAAATGAAGTTATTTCTCAAAATTATTTCCATTAGTTGTAAAGGTACATCAATTTCATTTTGTGTCAAGAGCTCAGACTGCCTTATAGTTCCCTCAAACCACTCAAGGCCTTGTTCATGGGGTATAGGCCCAAATAGATCCACTATATCCATTGTAATAAATATAATATTTTCATCAACTAAATCTTGTTTCACATTCCTCAAAAAGTCCAATGAGTCTATTAGAAATGTAGCACCTCCCATTACAAGGCTTTTAAGTTTAACATCCAAAAATCTAGTCAGTAAGGATATCACTGAACCTTCAGCCACTACTATGGGGCACAGGGGTGGATCTATTAAATTCTTGTGTACCTTGGGAATCCCAAAAATGGAGGATATTCTGGGTTTATTATTATGTAGAAATTCAAACATCTGTTTGTCTATTATTCCTTCTAGTAATAAATCATATATGAGAACACAGATCTGCCTATAGGCAATGTTTATCTCATTCATAGATATTCTAACATACTTCTTTTCATCTTGTAATAAATCAAACAGTTTAGCCTCCTACATAATACTATTCATGAGAACCATCCTGCCCCCTTTATTGGGTTTCATAACCCTTAGGTTTCTATTATTCCTTAAGTCATCCAATAAGTCCATTTCATTCTTAGTTAAATTTGAAAGTAACTTATTTTTTTGTAAACATTCCCTTAATTCATTTTCAACCATAACCTTACCATTTTTTAACTGGGGGTGCAGGGGTGGGTAAAAAACACTCTTTCTCTGGAAAATCTGACTATCACTTAAAGAGGTAAGTTTAACATAAAAAAACAATTTATTTTATTTATTTATTTATTTTATTTTACATTTGTTGACTGGGATAATCCAACTGGAACAGGTCAATTTTCAATGGAGGCCCAGGGAGAAAAGCTCCACAGTTAACTTTGCAGTCAAATGTGCATGAAAGACAACTTAAGACAAAGATGATAACAGCTAACATATTACAATTATATAAGACAGTGCAAAAAAAAAATAAAAAAAAATATTTTATAAGGTTAGACATTCAATTCAATTTACTTATTACAAGTGTATAAGACAAAGATGATAACAGCTAACATATTAGATGCATATAAGACAGTGCACAAAAAAAATAAAAAAAACTTATTTTACAAGGTTAGACATTCAATTCAACACTTTCCAAAAGTAAACTTTGGGTCAATAACAGAGAATAGAGAGGTGGTGCCAGTAGATATGAGATTGATAGTTAAGTGATACATGGATAGATCCACATTTTTGTAAGATGTGCTTTGAGTAGTGTTTTGAACTGAGTGTTAGTAGTAGTTGTAACTATGCTGGAAGGGAGAGTATTCTAGTATTTAGCTATTTTGTGGGAGTATAGAGCTTTGCCTGCAGTAGTGTTGGCTATGGTGATATTTAGGAGAAGTTTATTAGAAGATCGAAGAGGTTGAGTGAAAGAGTAATGGGTTAGTAATTGTTTTAGTGATTGAGTCTTGTCTGGGTAGTTGAGGATATTAAAAGCACAAGTAAGGTATTGGTAGGTAAGTAATTGTGGGAATTCAAGCCATTGTAGGTCAGTTAGTATGTGGCAATGATGGCTTCTGAAAGATGAGTTGTTGGCAAATTTGGCAATTTTGTTGTAACAGCTCTTAATTTTGTCCAAGTCTGTTTTTCTAATATGGGTTAGTATTGGTGCAGCATACAAGAGTGTGGATAAGAGATGAGTTTGGGCTAGGGTGATTCTTTCTTTATCAGTGAGAACATTTTTGTGTCTATAAAGAGTACCCATTTTTGTGAACCTTCTGTATAGTCTGAGCTATATGAATATCAAAGAACAGATTGTTATCTATTTCTATTCCTAAGAGTTTTGTGTGTCTAGTAGGATGACTGTGCCATTTTGAGATGTAATTGGGAAGGTTAGAGGAGTGGATTTGGATTTATTGGGGGCAAACAAGAGAAGTATTGTTTTATTAGGGTTGAGAATCAAGTTGGATGTCAGTGATCAAACCTTCTATGGAAGAGAAGGAGTCTTGGGCTAGCTTCTTTTGGGTGGTAAGTGATGATGCTGCGCAGATAAGTGTTGAGTCAACTGCATACTGTATTAATGTGGACTGTTTGGCGGAGGTGTGTAGGTTGATTGTGAAAATAGAGAACAATAATGCGCCAAGTATTGACCCCTGAGGTACACCTACAGAGGTAGGGAGGAGGGGTGATAGTTCAGCTTGCCATTGGACAGCTTGCTGTCTATCTAATAGATAGCTGTTGAGCCAGGAGATAGTAGGAGAGTCGAAGGATAGGGAGGAAAGAATATCAAGTAGTAAGGGATGTGAAACCATGTCAAAAGCTTTAGAAAGATCCACGAAGATGGCAGACATGAAGTTATTATTGTTTCTGTGCAGGTTAACCTGACTGGTAAAAAGGAGAAGAGCGGTAGTTGTGCTATGGTGTGGACGAAAACCATGTTGGGTGGAGGAGAGAAGATTATGTGAGGCTAAGAACTGCATAACCTGAGAATTAATACATTTCTCTAAGAGCTTGGATAAGGGAGAGAGTATGGCTATTGGCTGGTAGCTGGAGAAGTCATATGAGTTTCCACCTTTATGTAATGGTATGATGTAGGAGATCTTCCATATATAGAGGACACAGGATTCTTTGACTGACCGGTTGATAAGGATTGAAATGGGGTAAGCTAAGGAGTCAGCTGCTATGTTTAAGAAGTTGGCAGGTTTACCATCTGATGCAAGAGTTGTAGGTTTTATTTTACAGAGGAGTTTTTTTTAATCTTGCTAGTAGGAACAGGTGGGAGTATTGTCTGGGAGTTTAGTTGAGTTACTTGAGTTACTTTTAGTAGTAGTGGGTAGGTTATTAGTTTTGGCAAATTGGGAGGACAGTTTGTGGATAAAATTTATGAAATGATGGTTAAGTTTGGAAGCGATATTGGCGTTATCATTAATGGGAGTAGGTGTGGGGGGAGTCGTTTTACCAGGTTTTAGTAAAGAGTTTAAAGTGTGCCAAAATTTTGGGGGGTTTCTAGAGTGTTTATTTTGTAGAGTTAGGAAGTAGTTTTGTTTGTCTAGTCTGGTATGTTTTTTGGCTAAGTTTCCAAGTTGTTTATAGTTTTGTTTGTTTAGGTTGGAGTTGTCTTGTTTCCATTGCTTCCAGGCCCTATCTATAGATTTTAATAAGTCTCTTGTGTCTCTACTCAACCATGGGGCATAATTTGCTTTGACTCTAATTTTTCTGATAGGGGAGATTGAATTTAGAACTCTGGTGAATGTTTCATTGAAATAACCAACTGCTTGGTCTAGGTCTAAGGTTTTAAGTGGTTCTCAATTGCAGTATTTTAAAGTGTTATTGAGATCCTGTGGGTTTAGGTTTTGGTCATCCCTAACCTGTCTCTAGATTATAGGATTAGGGATGTCGGTACGTTTCCTAATGAGAAAAGTAGGGAGATGGTCACTTAGTCTATCTGGTAGAAGTCCTGTGTGGTAATTATGTTTGGGGCAGTTCACTAATGTCCAGTCAATAATAGACTGTCTTTGAGAGTTTTTGTCAATTCCGGTGAGTTTTTGGATTAATTGGGTGAAACCAGAGAGGTTTATTTGAAGGGAGGGGGTACTGGAGTTGCAGGCTAACCAGTCAGTGTTTAAGTCTCCTAGTAAAATAGTTTTGTGAGGAAGGTTTTGAGTGAGCCACTGAAGAATTTATTTTATAGTATGGGAGTTATTTCCAGGAGGGATATAACTACATAGAATGTTAATTTGTTTTTCTATGTTCAAAGACAGAGTAGCAAATACGATTTCAGCATTCTGAAATATGGGTATGGGGGTTTGAAGTGGCTGGAGGTGGAGTGAATTTTTGAATAAAATAGCAACTCCACCTCCTTTCCTACCAGTTCTGTCTAACCTTAGAATATTGTTTCCTGGTGGGAGCATTTCATTATTTGGGATAGAGGGTTTAAGCCAGGTTTCTGAGATAGTAAGTATATCTGGGGAGTGGTGGGAAATGAGTGCATGTAAGTCTGGGAGTTTGTTTGAGATACTTCTGGCATTGATGTTAATGATCAGTAGGTCTGACTGAGTCCTATTTGTTAGGGTAGTGGGGCAAGGTCCTGGGTTTGGGTGTATGTCTCCTGTTATAAGAAGTATAGTGGTAAGAATTATTATGTGTTTAATAGTATGTGCTATACTTTTGTAGAGTATATAAGGTGTTTTGCCATAGTAGGTATTTGGAAGATGAGTCTTATTAGTATATAGAATTATGTTATCCTTAAATAATGTTGCACAGATGGTGAAATTAGTGTGTGTATTAGTAGGAGTTGAAGTATGTGTTGCATGGTAGTAGTTCTTGTCTAAGGGGTAGAATGTATGTAAGGCTGTAATGTAGGTTAAGGAAGTGAGTGATAATAAGAGTAGAGACAGTGAGTGAAACATATTAGAGTATAGTAGGAAGTAGATGATATAGAGTTGTAGAAGTAAGCAGAGGTTTAGAGTGTAGCTTAAAAATGATAGGAGTAACAATGTATGGGTAATTACCTGGGTATGTCGTCAGTAGGCAGTAGAACGTAATTGGTGGAAGGAGGTAATCAGGTGACAAGGAGCATGAATAAATGTAGATGATGTGGGGTGGGTGAGAATTGGGGGTAGGGTAGGAGATCGGAGTGAGCCGAGCTATGCAAGTCGAAGGGAGCAGGGGCCCAACCTGACCGCGCTGTTACAGAGCCAATCAGTATGTGTTGTTCTTGTAAGAACAGGCACACAGCTTGCCAGGGTAAGTTTGTAAGCTTTTTAGGGTGAGTTTTCCACTTTATTTAACTGCAAAGTTTGTTGACCTCACGCTATGTCTTGGCAAACTTAAAAAAGATACAAACTTTTAAAATATACCAACTTATAAGGTAGCTATAGGGATCTAGGCATATCTAGCTAGTGCTTCTGGTTCCCGGAGGAGGTATAGCTGGTTACACTCTTTAAAATACACAGATAATGCATAGAATAAGGTATTAACCTTGTTCCCCTGTGAAAAACCTTGATTGCCGAGTTACACTTTAGTGCTTCTGCCAAGTACTTTATTGTTAATGCAGCAATTTTCTGGTGTAGTGAGCCTTAGAAATGGGGTTGAGGTTGGCCGAAGCGGTCGAGTGCAGGACCTAAGGAGGGAAAGGGAAAGTGAGGTTAGATGTAAAAATTAGGTGAGGCTTGATAGAGATGTATGACCTTCTATATACTGGCAGAATCCTATTGTATTGTGCAACATATAGCTTAAACATTCATAGCAATACAGCTTTGACAATTTCAATCCTATCCCTTTAACAAAGGTATTACCGTAGGATACTGAACTTGCTAACTTTTGATTTGCTTGGCATTCGTTACTATGCAAAAAGCCATTCTGTACTTACAGCTTTATTACATTCTCCACTTATAGCTTTACTTTACTACTGCTACAGACTTTAAATCCATTAGTATTCTATTTATTCTGCATACAGTGTCGTATTAAGCGGTAACTTCTGCCTTTACATTTCCATAAATACCACAGTATTCAGCATAGGTAATGTGTATCTTAAGTGCACTGTTTTAGAACATTTAACAGCAAATGACTTAGTAAAACACCTCACATTTAGACTCACTCCATGAGCAGTAAAATAAGTTCCATTCCATGTATTTACTCAAAACCTTATTAGGAATAGCTGCCAAGCAATGTGTGTGAGTAAGACAGTCAAATTCCACGCATTTTAGTCGCACTCTGTGTTAGCAATACAGTTGGCCAAACTCCACACCTTTACTCTAATCCTTACTTAAACTAACAGGCAACCAGTCCATAGACCTCAGTTCACTTATTCCGTTCACATTAGACAAACAAACAGCAGAATTCAGCACATATGTGCAACAATTATTTCATTGTTATGACAATCAGGTATCACACATCCTGTTTGCATTAGTACAGAGAAATAAAATACAAATATAATGGCCTAAGTAGTGCTTTCTGTGATAGGTACAATACACCTTACCTACAACTCCGAGTTTCGCGAGCACTAGCGTCTTCTTCTTAACTAAGTTGAAAAATGCCGCCACGCTAAGGAGTTTTCTAACCTCATTTCTGGGTATGTGGTTGCTAGGCTACAAGGTTTTGTGTAAGGAAAAATTGTAGCCAAGCGGTCTCCAACCCGATCATGCTGTTACAGAGCCAATCAGTATGTGTTGTTCTTGTAAGAACAGGCACACAGCTTGCCAGGGTAAGTTTGTAAGCTTTTTAGCGTGAGTTTTCCACTTTATTTAACTGCAAAGTTTGTCGACCTCACTCTATGTCCTGGAAACTTAAAAAAAAGATACGAACTTTTAAAATATACCAACTTATAAAGTAGCTATAGGGATCTAGGCATATCTAGCTAGTGCTTCTGGTTGCCGGGGGAGGTATAACAGGTTACAGTCTTTAAAATACACAGATAACACATAGAATAAGGTATTAAACTTGTTCCCCTATGAAAAACCTTGATTGCCGAGTTACACTTTAGTGCTGCTGCCAAGTAATTTATTGTTAATGCAGCAATTTTCTCTCGTAGCAAGCCTTACAAATGGGGTTGGGGTTTGCCAAAGCAGTTGAGTACAGGACCTTGTTCCCCTGTGAAAAACCTTGATTGCTGAGCTACACTTTAGTGCTGCTGCCGAGTAATTTATTATTAATGCAGCAATTTTCTGGCATAGCAAGCCTTACAAATGGGGTTGAGGTTGGCCGAAGCAGTCGAGTACAGGACCTTGTTCCCCTGTGAAAAACCTTGATTGCCGAAAATTTTCTTTCATATAAACAATTTAAGGTCAATAATCAGCCTACTAATATTGCTTTTCCTCTTTAGAACAAAATTTAAGCCTTTGGAAAATAAAGTAAAATAAGTTTCATCCACCTCTGCATTGCTATAATTAAAAATATTGTAGCTTTCATAAATTAACTTTATTTCTTCAGCTACAACCTCTAAAAAACATTCTGAGGACTATTGTTGTAAATAGGTATCACTAAAAACTCCTCCTGTCTTTCACCAGTGCTTTAGAAAATAAAGTAAAATAAGTTTCATCCACCTCTGCATTGCTATAATTAAAAATATTGTAGCTTTCATAAATTAACTTTATTTCTTCAGCTACAACCTCTAAAAAACATTCTGAGGACTATTGTTGTAAATAGGTGTCACTAAAAATTCCTCCTGTCTTTCACCATCCATCCTGTTTGTGTGTAGCGTACCATTTGTTCCGTATTCTCTCGTATATCCAGGGGGGATATTCTAAAGGGTTGTGCATATCAGGGGGAGTTCTATTATCTCCATGTCCATTATTACAGGCATTGTATCCTATACCTCCCTAGCTAAAATCATCCAGCTCACTTACATTGGTCTCTATTTTCCACCCTGACCAAAAACTCCTGTTTGTTTTAGGTTTAGGTTAACTTAAAATATTACCATATTCAAACCTGTCATTCTCCAATTTCCTCTTTTTTTGGTTTACAATATTAATACATTTGTTAACTATCTGGTTCCTTAATTGAAAATATTTTCTCATATTTTCTTTGACTGTAAACAAAAGGTCGTTAACAGTACTTTCATTAATATTTTCAATTTGTTCTATTAGATTCTTCATTTGCTTTTCATTATATCTAACATTTCATTAAATCAAATCCTCGATTATCAAACATTTTCAATAATTCATTATGAAAATTAGAACCTTAGTTTACATTGTTTGTAAACTTCCAAACACGCAACCCCCTAGGTACAATAAACACATCAATACATTCTTTCAGATATAAATTATCTATATCCAAAGTTTATATCGGAGTAATAAGTCATTCAGCTTTTTAATACTATCATCATAAGAAACACAATCAATTCCACGTACTGGCATCCGATCATTAAAACTAAGTTTTTTAGTCAGCCAACTGTCCAAATCACTAGTATTGTGATTGTTAGCATTACAGTCACCTTTTTTGTTGTTGTTTAGTCCTCTTTGGTTACTTCCTTCTGTATTCTATTCATGAACTGAAGTTGCCGCATTTCCCGTCACTAAAATGCAAAGAAATCCATCCATATCACCACTATTGGTGAAATGACCATTTTTGAAAGCCCCAGAGCTACTCGCGCCTGTATCTTCATGTTTATGGGATGTTCCATTCGTTCGCTGTGCATACGCCTGCTGGTTTCCTGGAATAGAGGCATTAAAGTTGATGACTGTTACCATTTGACAAACAGAAGTCAAAAGCTCCACCAATTGTGCAAGACAACCAATCAGCTTCTGTAATTCACCAATCCCTCCACCTCTGACCATGGAACTTCCTGGGGAAGTCAACAGCCCCTCCATCTCTATCTCAAAAGCAATAAAAAAAATGGAGCTTCAGTGCACAAAAAGAACCAACAAAAAACCCCCCAAAAAACACTGATGAAAGGGCCACGACTGATGTTAAAGTAACTTTAATAATGATCCCAGTACAGTCCCACAGCACACAATAACTTGCATAAAACACTTTAACGAGTCACCTCGTTGTTCGGCCCACTGTAAACTTCTTCAGATAAAGAATCCATCCACACCAAGACTATTTACACATCTCATTAATGTAAATCATCCAATAAAATCCTTTTTTTTTCAATAAATCAATCAACCATTAATTTAAATTCTTATAAAACAATATGAAACATTTCTTGTAAATCTAAACCATTTGTCATTAATCTAACTTTTAATAAGTCTTAATCCATAACATAAATGTTAAAATATCAACATAAATATTAAAAACTTTTAAGTATTAAAAACTTATATATATATATATATATATATATATATATATTATAAAAAAAAAAAAAAAACAAGGGAGTTTAATACCATTTGTGATCACATCTCGCCATCTCATGGACAAAGATAAAATTACTTTAAAACCTCAGAAATCTAATAAGATAAAATAAGCTTTAAAGCTTATTATAATCTAGCTGCTCTAACCTTCAATACAAGGCAAGGGAAACCACATCATTAAAGCAAGGGTATTTATTTGCCTCCAAAACTATTTACCAAAATAATTCCCTATATTCAATGTTTGTTTCCCACATACCACCCATCGTGTCTTTTGTTATCTCTTCTAATCAAAACATTTTTAAACTTAGCCAAAACACAATTTAAACTGTGCTTAAACAGGGCATTATTCTGATTTTTGTTCCATATGGCATTCATGTGTTCATAAATCCTTCTCAACTTCCTTTCAGTTTTCCCAATATAAAATGCACTACAAGTCCCAAAAATCGTAATAGAAATCAGCCCATAGCTATCTGAGGTATTGTATGTTTTACTTGATACATATCTGTCAACCTTGCAGACAGACAGGCTGCATAGTCTTATCCTGTTCAAGACTCAATTTAGCAGCAGTTATAAGAAACTAATGCACCTGTTTTTTATGGAAATTGTTGTCTTTTCAAAACCAAGCTGATAACTCTGAAATGGTAAGGCGGGTACTTGATTGCTGTAGTTGATCCAGGAACTTAATATAGCACAATTCAGATGGGAGGCTAGTAGCTCCATGTTCTTTTCTAGTTCAGTTGGTTCAGGCTTATCATTTGCATTAATAATTTATTTATTTGACATTTGTTGACTGAGATAGTCTGACTGGACAAGTGCCCCTTTTCAGCGAAGGCTAGGGGAGAAAAGCTCCACAGTACAATTAAGCAAAACATTTTCAGAACTGAAGTAAAATCCAATAAGAATACAATAAAAATTACAGGATTAAAGTGAAGAACAAAAAATATATACAATAGAGTAATTAAGCAGCAGTTCATTTAAGTACAAGTAAAAATCCACAGGAAATACATTTAGTCTATGATAGTAATTGTTGAGCAGCAATAGTGTGTGAGGGTATTAAGTATAAGGCAGTTGCAGGTTGGAGACAGGAATCATGTATCCAGAAGTTAGGAAGTGATGGAGAGTGCTTAGTGGTAGATGACTGGCATTTCATTTGTAAGGAGGTTAGTGTTGGAAAGATGCGGGAAAGGGGAGGAACAGGAAAGGAGAGTAAGGTGATAAAAGAGAGTGATGGGGAAATAAGGGAAGGTTCAAGTGGGATGATTGCAGAGACAAGAACAGGGGTTGTTTAGCAATGTTTAAGAGTTTCTTGAATTCATAGGCATGGGGAATGTTCCTGAGGGTCAGAGGGAGCTTGTTCTGTGACAGAGCAAGAAATTAGCTGTAGAGATTCTGTTCAATAGATTTTTTAGGTTTGTGAATCTATAAGAGACATTGGCCAGAACTTCTGAGGAATTGAGGGGGGTTATTGACAGAGATAAGAGAGGATAGGTTAGGGCAGGAGGAGGGCTTGTTCAGGATAGAATGGATAATAAGAAGTTGCAGAAATTAGAGTTGGTTGGGAAACTCAAGCCATTTGAAAGTCTGGAGAGTGCGACAGTGGTGTAATTTTAAGGGTAGATTAGCTTCAAATCATTTTACATTTTTGTAGGTAGTTTCATGTTTGCAGAGTAGTGAGGACTGTAAGTTAGTTAAGATTTGTGAGCTGTAGAATAGGTGAGGGAGGAGGTAAGCTTCAGCTAGTGAGGTTCGGTAGATGGTTGTGAGGAATCCTTTATTTCTATACTGAAGGCCAAGCTTTTGGTGGGTTTTCTTGATACAGTGATGTACATGGAGGCTAAATTTAAGTTGGTAATCTATGATTGCACCCAGGAGTTCAGTGTGGGTATTTGCCGTGTTAGTAGTGCTGTTAAGGGAAGAGATGGTAAAGGAGGATCTAAGGTGGTAGAGGTATTTAGAGAGGAAGAGAAGTAGTTTAGTCTTTTTAGGGTTAAGTATGAGTTGGTTGTCGATAAGCCATTTTTCAGTGAGGGTGAAAGAGGTTTGTGTCAGGGTGTGCAAGTCTGTGGGGTTGTCAGGAGTGGAGATGATTGTAGAGTCATCTGTATACTGTATAAGGGATGACTGAGGACAAGAAGTGTGAAGCTGGCTAGTAAAGATGTTAAAATAAGGGGTCCTGGAAGTGAGCCTTGAGGGACACCCGTTTTGATGGGGAGAAAGGGGGATAGAGCAGAGAGCTATTTGATGGATTGTTGTCTGTCTGTGAGGTAGCTGTTAAACCAGGAGATAGTTGTTGGGGAGAGATTGCATTGAGACAGTTTGGAGAGGAGGATGGAGTGAGAGACAGTGTCAAAGGTTTTGGAGAGCTCTGCGAAGAGTCAGGACACCAGTTTATTATTGTCTCTGGCAAGGGTGATGGAGTTTGTAAAGGAAATAAGTGCAGTAGCGGTACTGTGATGGGGGCGGAAGCCATGCTGGGAAGGGGTGATCAGGTTTTCTTGATTGAGATAGACCATGATTTGTTTATGAGCACAGTGTTCAAGAATTTTAGAGAGGGGAGAGAGCATAGCAATAGGTCAATAATTAGAGAGCTCTACAGAATTTCCACCTTTGTGGATAGGTATGGTATGGAATTTTCCCCAGAGAGTAGAGAAAGTGGATTCTGTAATTGAGCAGTTTATGAGGATGGAGATGGTATGCAATGGAGTTAGTGGCTGCCTTTAGGAAGAGAGGTGGTAAGTTATCGGCTGAGGGGGAGCATGGTTTGAAT
Organism: Protopterus annectens; assembly: GCF_019279795.1. NCBI lineage: Eukaryota > Metazoa > Chordata > Ceratodontiformes > Protopteridae > Protopterus > Protopterus annectens. Next base: position 452,629,959 of record NC_056749.1, on the reverse strand, counting down.
TTGAGAAGTTGACTTCTGATATAGCTGGTTTGCATAAGTTTGCTGATGGTATCAATAAATTAGGAATTGAAAATGGATGCAGTTTCTTGGGGTGAATTATTAGAGCAGAGGTTGGGAGGTGAGCGATTACGGAGGTGGAGAATTTGGTTAACAGTATTCCAGAATTTTTGGGGGGTTCTAGGTTCAGTAGTCTGGGGTTTGTGATAGAAGTTTTTTTATTGATGTTAATCTTTTTTTATGTTAGGTTTCAGATTTCTTTACATTTTTGTAAGTGTGTGAGTGATTTTATCTTAATCCAGAGTTTCCAGGCAGAATCTCTGTTATGGATAAGAGACCTGGTAGAATTAATAAGTCAAGGAGAACAGTGTGATTTGACTGAATGTTCTAGGAGGGACAAGGGAGTTAAGTATGCTTAGAAAGATGGAGTTGAACTGAAGAACAGCTCTACCAAGAGGAAAAGATAAAAAGGCAGGACCAGTTGATTTGTGGAGAGAAAGTTATTGAAAGTATCAGGGTTGAAGTTAGTTATCGGCATTCCTTAAGTTTGTGAGGTCTAGACAGGTGTGGGTAGAATCGCAGGGTGCGTATAGGGGAGTGGTCACTGATTGAGTCTGGTAGGGATTCTGGGTGGTGATAGAGATTAGGATGAGTGACCAGAATCCAGTCAAGGATAGAGTTGGTATTAGTGGGTTTATGAAGAAAAGTGGGAGATAAGTTGGGTATAGCCATATAGGTGAATGCTGGTAGTACAGGCATTAGAGATGAGGGGAAGCCAGTTGATGTTAACATCACCTGTTATTATAGTTACATTAGGTATGTCAGACATCCAGTTAAGAAATTGCTCTAGTATGGGTATATTATCTCCAGGGGGTATGTAGATGGCAGCTATAGTTAGGGTTCTATGGTCATTAAGGTTCCAGTTTCCAGTGATGAGTTTCACCGGGTAAAAATAGAGGTGGTGGTGGTTGGGGATGGTAAAGTTTGGAGGTCTAAGTACATAAATAAGGCAGATTTTGATTAAATGTTGTGCCTCGTACATTTCTGAAGTTATCAAACACTTTCTAAATACATTTACAATATGGGTAGAGTATAATGCGTCAAAATGCTCCATTTCCTATGCAGTCTTTGAAAAAGCCATTGGGACTTTTCTGTTGCATACAGTGGGATTTTATTTAATTATTGCAATGTCAAAAATTCAAGTATGCTTTAGTAATTGCAGATTTTTTTTCTGAGTGATTGATGCTTAGCCTTGTTCCAGGAATGATGTGACTATGGCTGCCAAGAAATTGTTGTAAGAAGTGATACCCAGATTTGGTTTCCCTTGTTGTATTCTATCAGACAGAGACAGTTTCAGGTCAGGCAGTACAAGTATGTTAAATCTTGAAGCCGAACATGAAGGACCATTGGCAGTACAGAATCCAAACTTCAGGAATTGTTGAGAGAAAGGAACAAAATTTGAAAACTAGAATTGCAAACCTGAGTGAGGAGATAGGTCTTAAATGGTCTCAGGCATTGCCATTAGTTTTATTTAGTATTCACAGTGCAGTTAGTCCCTCTAGGAAACACTCTACCCATGACATTCTTTTTTTTCTGAAATATTTTTATTAAACATTTCTTTAAATGAGAAAAAAACAACAAACATCATACATTTTCAAATATCATACAATAAAGGAATACAATGAATTTTAAATTTAAAGACAAACTAAATATAACCATTTACAATATGTACAGTAAGCCTGAGAACAACATGGTAAAAAATGAAACAAGATACAATCCTAATAACAGTCTAAATAATTATGTAGCTGAAGATGTCGATTCAATAATATGCACATGAAATTCCTGATGACCCATGAGAATGTCAGCAACTCCCTTGCCAGTAACTTGGTGTTACAAGACATTGATGAATCTATAATGTCTCACCAGGAGATTTTCTATTCATTAGTTCCTTCTGTAGACAACACACCCTCCAGCCAAGATGGAAAAGACCCTTCCTAGTTTTTATTATATATGAAGGATTATCTACTTGGATTAATATTTTGTGCATTAAGAAGGCTCTTTCTAGTAAAGGACATTGATGGGGCACCTCAATGTCATTCCACCCTTTACCAGTGATGAGGCAATTGAATTCCATACCAGAAGAAAAACTATGGAGACCAGCATGGCTGCAAGTCAAACCCAGTGATCCAGCAAAATCATCTATAATGGATGAAGAATGGGAATCAGCCCAGAAGCTGGGAAATGAGCCAGGTGACCAAGTATCAGTCATAGAACTTCCACCAGCTCAGGATCTGACACCATTCTTGTTTGGAAATCAGTATCATATGATCTATAAAAATAGAGAATACAGTCTTTGTTTGCAAATTTTTGAGAATCCTCTCCAACCCTGGCCTGCTCTATATTTGTTTGATTTATCATCGGAACATCAGTGTTACTATTTATCGTTCTTTTATTGCATTTCTTCCTTTCATCATAAACCATCAAAACTGTAAGCACTGAACAACGTTTTGCCAAAATAAGTGTTTGTTTAAAACTGAGCAGAAATCTCCAGACTGGAATCATAATTGTAATGCTTTTTCTGCTGTATTGTATACTTATGCCAAGACAGTGAATGTCAGTAACTGTAGGGCATGTGCACATAAACAAATGGCATATGATGAGGGTATTGTTTAAGTTGTTAGTATAGAATGGGATTTCTGTGCATGTTTCAGTTGCTGCATGTGTCTGGATGGATCCCTATCAACTGAAAGTGCTTTCGGAAACTCAAATTCATATGGTTGAAACCATATGATTGAGTTTTTAAAATTCAAAGCTTTTGAATGGAAATCGCAGTACAACAAGGATCGGGGAATTTACCCTTTTCTTCACTGTAGTGCAATCTCAGAGGTATATATAATTTGCAGGGGGTGTGGGGAGTGCAGGGGTGCTTGCCTCCAGTATAAATGTAAAAAAAGTAGATTTTTGTGTTCTTTTCTTCTCAAAGGATATAATACTGCATTTTTTGATATTTAATTTTAGTCCATGATTTTGACACTAATTGCTTATTTGGGTAAAACTTCCTGTAGGATGACTAAATCATTTGGGGATTCAATGACTGCTCCTAGCTTGCAGTCATCTACAAATTTAGTCACCCAGAGCCCTTTGGTACTGGCTTTTATTTCAGAAATATAGATGACAAACAGGAGAGGTCCCAGGACAAAACCCTGGGTGACCTTCACTGGTGACTGGTCACTTTGTGGTGGTAACTTCCCCAGTTTGATTATCTGCATCCTATGTGTGAGCCATTTGGCAGTCCAGTGGGTGACAGGAGGGGTTTATTCCCAGTTTATTTAGTTTCTACTATGCCAGTTTGGGAAAAAACTTTGGCTAGGTCAAGATATGTGGTGTGTACCATTTTGCCTTAATCCATTGGTTTGATGATATTTTCAAAAAATATATACCATGTTAAGTCAGCATGACTTGCCCTTGATGAATACAAACTGAGAGAGGTCCAGTGGTTGAAGGTTCCCTGTGTCCTGATTAATTAGTTCCATCATAAGTCTTTCCATGGCTTTGCATATGAGGCTGGTCAGACTTATGGGACTGTAATTGCTTGTGTCTGTGGCAGATCCTCCCTTATGCAGGGGAATGACTGTAGCTGTTCTCCATTTGCTTATTGCAAAACTGTATGGAGGCTGTGATTGAACACTATTGTTAGTGGTAAGACTAATTTGTGTTCCATGCTATTTAAGATGCAACCAGAGATACTGCCAGGACTAACTGATGCAGTATGTTCAGCTTTTGACAGGACATTTTGGACTTGGTCTTCTATGAAAGCTGGAGGTGAGCTAGTTTCAGGTATATCTTGCATGACAGATAGAGGGGGAGAGGGGTAACGTTATCATCCAGCAGGTTCACTATATCTTCAGCCTCAGTATAGGTAGCATCATTCACAATCAGCTCAGACCATGCTCCATTGTGCTTTTGAGATAACAGACATAACTAAAAAATACATTGTGATTATCTTTGGTTTGGGTAAGTATTTTAGCCCTAAAAAAACACTGAAGTCAGGAAGCAAACGGATAAAGCTGCTTTTTTATTTATTTTAAACTTCTTTGGCTACACAAGCCTCCAAGGAATAAAACAGTGTGATTCAGGCAGCCTTTTTATATCCCATCAATATTAATGTGTTAATACCTTTAAGTTAATGTATACCAATTAGTACAAAATTACCACCCAGAAGAAGTTTGAAATAAACAAAAATCAGCTTTATCCGTTTGCTTCCTGACTTCAGTGTTTTTTGAGGAGTATTCCTAGTCCCCTGTGGGGGAGGGGTGTGCTGGTTTATTTGAATATGTCATTGGAGGGAGCATCTGCAATTGGGTGTTTAAAACTCACGCTGACATTGAAAATTAAGGTGTACAGAAATGTGGAAAGAAAGAGATGATAAAATGGCCAATAATGATCCATGGTCCATGGGAATGGAGATCTGAGCAGATGAGAGATACGAGCAGTTGGAGAAATTACTAAAGAAGGAGGTATCTTTATATTATGATATCAGACTGTTGCAAAGATATGTTGAAATGAACATTACACCAAGGAGGCTAAGAGTGGATAGTCTGCCAGCATTTGACTTCACAGAAGATTAAATGGATTTATTAGAAGAGTGGAAGGCAGTGTCTTTACTGTGCACGATAAACTGTCTTAAAATCCTGATAAAAAATAATATCCATGTGCAGGAGAAAGCACGGAGTGCCATTGTACAACTGCAAGAGGTGTTGTTGGCAGAGACTTCCTAAAATGCTTTTATCAGTAAATTGCATGAAATCAAATCCAGAGTGGCCAACAAATAGAAGAAGCAGAACACGCTCAGGTCCCTCCTCACACAATACATCCCTTTAATCAGGTGAATTGGTGTCCAATGGCCAGAAGAGTGTATTGTTTGAAGATGTGAGTAAAGCGACCAGAGGGCCCATTCAGACAGGGAATATGGAGAACTTTGAAGGTCAGAATTGGGGAAAGGAAGGGGAAGAAGATTTCAGGGAAAGGGGAAAAGGAATTGAACTGTTCTTTCATACAGACCAAGGTATGTGCTGCTTATAACATACACACCCTCGTGACCACCCACACCAACCGTGAGTAAATCTAGCATTACCCACACCCAGACGTGGGTTATTGCTTAAGTAAACACTACATGTACATGTAAGAAGAGAAAAACACCATGCAAAGTACTTCATGTAAATGTATTGTTTATTACCAAAAATAGGTGCAGAACAAAGAAAGGCATTAACACAAATAAATATATGCATAATTTAAGTATGCAAATGGATAGCAGTCCATGAGCAATTCAATAGACCACATTTCCAAGTTATTTTTTGTGTTCATTTAAGAATTTTTGTTTCTTGAAATATTTAACAGATGAGAAATATGTTGAGCTGCACATGTGAAGATTAAGTTAATACTTAATGATGATAAGTAGCAATCAAGTACCTCTTTAAAGTATGCAAAGGGACAAAATATGAATTGTACTCAGGTCAGTTTAATAGCACCAAGGGGAAATTCCTGTCTGCAAACATAGTCACCCTGTTTTGCTAGGATCCTCACTGTAAGAGGACTGGCCATGAAGGAAGAAGATTCTATCTGTCTCAGATGGTTGGTCAGTGTGTTTGTTTCTATGACATCTGTATGCTATAAGCTGGCATTTTCTACTAGGTTGGTTCAGATAATGTGGCAGTTCTGCTAGATGTCTATAGCTAGACTAACAAAAGATGAAAACATAAATTCTGTATTACTGACGCTGCTGTCAATGTATCTAAGAATGAAGAAAAGGGCAGGAAATAGAATCAAATAAATGTAACACAGCACAAGATGGACTCCATACAATTTGCAGCCCCCCACACACATGCTGAGGCTGAATTACATGGAAGAAGGAATGAATGGAATAATAGAGAATCGACATGATATCTGGTCATCTGAGGTCAATAGCGGATATCATTTTTGTGCATTATAACTATTTGCTTTCAGAATATAGATGTGACAGAACACCACTCTATTAATTTATTCCACAGCAGTAAGAATAATGTAATAAAACACCATAAATCTGAAGCTCATGAACTGTGTACAGTATGTTCTTGCTTCAGTTTAATGTGTTATCTGATGGAAAGCATCACGAGTTAAGAAATTCTCCATTGCCATCATAAAGTAGCACATAATCAGTTTAACCAATCAATACCAATAAAACTGAATAACATTAAACACCTACAAGCAAGCAGACACAGATAATAATCAAACATTTAAGTGATTCAGCATTCTCGGTGACCTGATTATGTATCTGAGTTTCTGTGTAAACTTTAAATCTTTCAATTTTATGTCCTAATGTAAATATCGCAGTCGAATATAAATGCCTATGATACAATTAACTGCAATACTGCTTGTTTTCAGACTAAAGCTTGTATTAGTTTGGGTTAGGGTGCTTCAGCTTCAGACACCATTATTTGTTCAAAGGTGATATAGATACAATAATCATAACTCACACTGAAAATTTTCTCCTTGCAGGGGATGTGTACATCTATGATACATTTGTAAAATATAAACAAATTACTGATTAAAGACTTCAGTGACTGACACTGAAGATTTTCATTTCTACTTAAACATCTAACCAGTATGTGAAAGTACTGTTAATGATAAGGTACAATATAAACCACAAAGAGGCAAGAATTTCTGCAGAACTTATTTTGCAATTCATTTTGTTCATCTCTGTGAGGACATTTCCCAGACTTGGGAGATATCCAGTGGTTCTTATGGAAAGTAAAACCAGCTGTATAATAAGCCTTTTTATTGAAACTAAAGTTGCAGCTGCTTTCTGACGTTACTGAGTACAAATCAAACAACTATATCTACAGAAAGAATCAAAACTTAAAAGTCAGCATTGAAATTCACATGATACTTTCAACTTTATTATAAAGACTAGATCCAGCACAACTACATTTCAGTAAACTAAGAGCCACATCTGTGCCTTGGAAAAGAGTTAACGTATAATTCTGACAGCCCTTACGCTGTCTCTTACACTAGAATTCATAGACCTGCAGTGCATTACTTAGTGCAAATTAGCACAATAATGGCTATTGACTGATTGCAATCATTCTAAGGCACAGGTAGCACAGACACACAAGGGTCAATATAGCATGGTACGAAGGACATGTCAATGCTAGCATGAGGATATGTTGCTGAGGAACCACATAGAACATGCATTTTATGGCAAAGAAATGGGAGATTCGTTCAAAAACATATAAATGGGTGTATTGTACTGCAGTGTGTGCTTATACTGAAACTTAAATTTCATTGTGTACATGATGGGAGTGATAATGGCAATTTCTGTAGTCACGCCATGCACTGTGTTGCATGTCACAGCCTTCTGAGCCAATGTAAGAGGTGCACACAACACCTGACATACCACTAGCTCACAGATCAGTCATTTTTTGGCTATTTCCATGTGGAGAGGTAGGCTTTGAAGGACCTAGCCAGACTGTGTTGCCACTAGAAGAATAATACGGTGAGCATAGTATGCTGTTTCCTATAGATACAAAAGTACATGTAGCTTTAACAGTCTTGGCTACATGGACCTTCCAGTGACATATAAGATGACACATTAGGGGTATTACAGGTATCAGCTTCTCAAATACTAAACTAATTTATTGGTCTTATGTGGCAGCATGTGATTCCCAACAACTGCAGATACAATAACTAGCATTATCTGGGCTTTTTAAAATATATTTCAATTACCTGACAGAGATACACACATTTCCATCAAAGCTCTACTGGTCAAGGGGAACTGTGATATATCAACAGGAACGCCTTCCATTCCCTTACCTTCAAAGTGGTCTGAAAGGTCCAGTACAGAAACTATAATGTATGCATAAACCACATAGGCAGTGAACATGGCCCACACATTTCTCACTTAACCTATAGTAAAGGTTCCTGTAAGACGACTTAGCATATGGTTGTCTGTTAAGCAGCTGCATGCACATGCTAAAGAGACAGGTCTCTGTATGATTCCTGCAAGAAGATTTACCACATGGTTGTCTGGTTTGCAGGTGCATGAACATGCAAAATAGACTGGTCTGTACACACAGGTACTATTCAAGCAGGCAACAGAAAATGTGTTGTTTGTTGTTTTTTAAAAGTAGTGTCAAATATGTCCAAAAGCACTTTTTTATGACCTCATTATGCTAGTGCAGATCACACAACAAGTGACAAATAACATTTACCATGCAGAAACACAAACATTAATGTAGCATGTATTTGGAATAAGGATGGAACACTTCCAGTGTCTAAACAATTGTAATACAATGTAGACATCTACAACATTTTTGTTTTATGTGCCATGCTGTAAAACATGGCATTGTACAAACAGTTGGAGCAGAAGGTGACCATCTCTTTTGGGCCTTCTGTAATATACATGACAGCAATAAAAGGCAGCAGTGTTATAGCTAAGGCAGAGGTAGGTGCAATGTGCTCTGCAACACTGCACAAGAGAGAACATTTAATACACAACTATGGTACATAATGTGGAAAATAAAGAATAATATGATACATGTGGTATGAAACCATGGTTATGCAGGTCAGTGCATGGACTGGCAACTTTGTGTCACATAATACCATAACCACACAGGTTAGGAGGTACCAGATCACAGTCATCATTGCTTGCATTAGTGGAGGAAGAGAGTGACAGTTGACTCCACCTCATTAGTATGGAGTAGGATCACAAGATATGATCAACATAGCTACAGATTCTGTGTGGTTGAAAGCAATCGTGGACTGCATTCTCCAGTGGTGGAATCAAGCTGCCATAGTAGGAAAACTAATCATGTTTGTTATGTTTGCAAGGTGCATAACACAGAATCATGGATATTTTAAGACTACTAAGTCAAATGACCACTCTTGTCTGAACAGTACCCTCCCAGTCAGCAATTCCTTTTTCCAGGAGAACCATACCAGTCAATCATAGAATAAATTTGCCAATACCCATCCAGTCATGTTTAAAGGATGATAGTGAATCACACTGCTGAACATGTAGGGGAGGTTTATTCCAGAGATTTGTAAGGCTGTGGGTAGTAAACCTGTTTCTCCATTGCTTTATTTTAATGCTAGTGAAGATTTGGGTCCATGACTGTACTATTGATGTTGCAGAGAAACAGAAGGTCCAGGACAATCAGGTGTCTAGTGGTGTGGTAAGCTAGACAGAGATCTCCCTTCAAAATTCTATAAAACACCGAATAAAGCGATACAGTATTCAGCCTCTCTTGTTAGCTCAGGGATTTTAGGCCTGCCATCCTTTTGGTTAGGATACTTTGTTGTCTTTCTAATTATTTGTATATGTTAAGCGAGATGCATTCCAAAGGGGGCATTGTACTCAGCAAATGGCCTGATCAATTCTAAGTATAAGGATATGATTAACTCTTTAGACCTTACCGATATCACTTCAGAAAGTATCTGGGCTAATTCGAAGAATTTCTTGACACCTGTTGTGACATAACAGTCAAAAAGAGGGAACCATCAACCCAAGGAATTACCTGAGTTAATGCCACTGAGGTAAGTTTTTACTCTATGCAATTTATTTATTTGTTATTTATTTATCTAATGTCTGTTGACCAGGATAGTCTGACTGGACACATGTCCTTTTTCAGCTGAGGCCTGGGGGAAAAGCCCTGAACAGATACAGATTGGTACAAATAAATTATAAAGTACATAAGCTCATACAGCAGTAGTGCATAACATGGATTAGAAGTTACACATATAGTTATTCAAACATAGAACAGGTGAGTATACAAGATATGCATGATAGAAGAAGATGTTTTTCTTTGTTTAGGTAGGGAAGACAAACTAAGAGACCAGTAAACTTGGAGAAGGATGTGCTAGAGAAGTTCAGAAAGAAAGAGAAAAAAGGATGATCCACCAAAACTACTAGAGCAAGCGGCTTAAACCTTAGCACGGATATAAATAGGACGTGCTGGAGGGATAGATTTATCACTCAGAGACTCCCTATGCTGTGGAATAAAATCCCGGTCCATGTGAGGCAGAGCATCTCGCTGGCTCTGTTCAAGAGAAATCTTGACCTGTGGATGGGAGATCATAGGTTTACCCTGGGAATCATCTCTGTGTCACTGCTGAACAGAGGCACAACAAACTAATGGGCACAGTATTTTTTCATATAAGGGGTGGCGTAAGCCACAAAAATTTGGGCTAGGCTTATAAATGCCTTAGGGCAGATAGCCTAGTATAAACCTATGAACCTATGAACCTATGAGCCAGAGAGGAAATTGACACGCGATCTAGACAGAGTGTGTAGGAGGGGAATCAGATGGGAAAGAGAGACTCCTATAAGGTTGAATGAATAAAGATCGCCAGTGAGGTGTAGTGAAAGTAAGCCTTTAAAGATGGAAGGATGGGGGCAAGGAATCAGCCAGGTGTAAGACAGGAGCAGAGACAAGATTTAGATAGGTGACATTTGAGGAGTAATTTGAACTGTAGGTGGTTTGATGTGGTAAGTATGTGTTGAGGGATTGAGTTCCATGTAAGAATGTACATATCTTTTTATGATTTTTTTTTAACCACACAAGATACCTAGTGGTTGAAGATGAATGGGTCATCTATGATGAGACCAAATAATTTTGCGTGGGTTACTTGTTCTATCATGGTGTTTTTGACAGAGACAATAGTGAATAGTGTTGTTTTGTACATATGTATTTTGGGAGAAAGAGCAGTGATTTAGTTTTTTTTTAGGGTTTAGTAGTACGTAGCTGTGAATTATTTAACCACGTTCAATTGATAAGAAAGATTGCTCTATAATGTTTTGGAGTTTAAAGAGGGAATAGGTAGAGCAGATTAGGTTCACTTCATTAGCATACTGAACTAGGGTAGCAGTTTTTGTATCAGTTCAAACATCATTGATGAATATGTTGAAAAGTATGGGGGCTAATGTATCTTTGTGGGACACCAATAGCAATTGGCAAGAAGGTGGAAAAATCAGTTTTCATTTCACTGCTTGCGTTCTGCTTGAGGGATAGCAATGGAACCACTGCAGTGAAGAGTTGCTGAGCCTTAAGGATGAGAGTTTGTGTATGAGTTTCTGGCAGGAGGCAGAATCAAAGGCTTTTGATATGTTTATGAAAATGGTAGACATTAGGCTCCCAGCATTTCTATGGGTGTCAACAGTATTAACAAAATTCAGCAAAGCAGTAACTATATTGTGAGGAGGACAGAAAGCATGATGGGTTGAAGACAGTAGCAGGTTATTTATTAGGTAGCTGATAAGTTACATATAGATACATTTTTTTGCAATAATTTTGAAAGGGTAGATGAAATGGCAATTGGCATATAGTTTGAAACATCTGTATTGATTCCACCCTTGTGCAGTGGAATAACAATTGATATGTTTTTGTAGTAATGGGATTTTTTTTCAGATTTGAAGCAATTTATCAGAATTGAAACTGGATATTTAATAGTCTCAGCTGCTATTTTAAGATATTCATCAGATAAATTGTCAGGCGCAGTTGTAAGCTTTAATGTTTTCAGTTATTTTCTGATGGTATCTGTGGGAACTGGTTGACAGCAATGGTGTTGAAGGAGGTTATTTGATTGCATAGGAACATCATGTGCTTGATTAGACACCTGGTAAGTTAATTACTGCACTAACTGTAAAAGTGGGTATTGAACTGGTTAGCTATAGTATCATTTTGTTTCTATGTGTTTGGTGTTTTCTGTGTAGCTTTTCCTGGATTTAACAGTTTACTGATTTGAGGCCCAGAACAGTTTTGGATTATTAATGTATATGATTTGACTGGGCGAGTAATAGGTTTTCTTATCTTTGATGATACATTGTTTTGTTAGGATTCTTAGTTGTCTATATGCTAGTAAAGTAGGAACAGTTTTAATTTTTGTCCATCACTTCCTTGCTTTGTCTGTTTATTTCATGAGTGTTTATTTTTTTACACTGAGAATAGCCTTTGGGCAGGGTTTGCTTTGACTCTTTTTATTCTGATGGGGCCAGTGCATTTAGAACATGTAAAAAAATGTTGTTGAACAAAGAGACGGCATTGTCTATGGGAAAAGTCTTAGTGACTTCCAGTTAAGTACATGTAGTGTATTAATAAAAGTGCCTTTGTGAAAAGTAATGTTTTCTAACCAGGCTGTAATGATGTGCTTTGGGGTTGTTGTTTTTGGTACTTTATGGTGCCGTTTGGGAAGTGATCATTCAAGGTATCTGGTAGTGTTCTGTGGGATGATAATCTGCTTAAGTTACCTGCCTGAAGTAGCTCCAAAAACATTCCTTCTGCTGTAATTTATTCACACTTTGAATGTGTTTTTAAGACTACCAGCTTTTTAAAAAGCGAACTGCTCCTTATTAAAGCATTACTACAGGGCAGGTGACCACACATGCAAGTTAGTTTTTTCTGGTTGTAGTAACTTACTGTGGCCACCAAAGTGCGAGCAGTCTAGCATATTCCTTGCTGTTTTAACTAACAATAGTACAACCAGCTTTTAGTTTAATGTTATTTTAACTCTCAGTAGTTGCAGTATATGTAGGTTTAATATTGCCAGCCACATTCTAAAGTGCTATTTAACCCCTAGTACATCTTCTGTAGCCTTTGTCTCCTGTTTTTAAATTTATATCTCCAACATTTCCATCTCTGGCTTGCTCTCTTCTTACATCTTCAGCTCTGATTTTCACAGTTGCTTCCTTTCTGATTGCTATCTTCACTTTTGTTTCGCACTGCTGACCTGGCCATGCCCACTCTATTCTCCCTTGCTCCACTCGGGAAAACTGCACTCCCCTATTCTACCCCCATTCCCATTACCCCCATTACAATTTCCTTTATACCATCCACTCCCTCTCCTTCCTTCCTTCCCCAACATCCACTGACAAACTACTTCTTGTCAGACTCCAAAAACATCACTTCCTTCCCCTACTATTACACCCTGTCTATAACCCCTACACTCTCCATCAAAAATGAAACACCTTACCATTGCCACCTCACTCCTACTTCTTCTCTCTGCTCTAACCTCTTATCACTCACACATTCCTTATTCTCTTATATGCTCTCCTACCTCCTATACCTTTGAAACTCATTCTACACCTTTCTACTTTCATATCTCTCCAGCCCTTTTCAATCTCTCCACCTCTTCTCTGCACAAACTGTCTATATTGCAAATCCACCCTCCTACCTGCAAATCTAAATGCAAGTTATTACTCTACTCCATCTTCCCACTAATAACTTACTCATATCTGGGGATGTCTGCCCCTCCCCCTCTCCCCTCCATCAAAAATCCCCCTTATCTTTTACCTCCCTTCCTTCCCCAAACACCTGTCATCATACCCAGCATCTTACACTAAACTCATCCATATCCAAGCACCTGGCAATATACTCTCTAAATATTCAAAGCCTAACTAACAAAATCACCAATTTCCATGCCTGGATAATGCATACATACCCTCACATCCTTTCCTTATCTGAAACCTGGCTTAAGCCACATATCACTAACAATGAAATTCCCCCACCAGGCTATAATATCTATCGCTCTGATAGATTCCCAAAAAAGTGGGTGGTGGTGCCATCCTCCAATCTAATAGCCACAGCCTCTCACCTTTCCCCACACCCATGCCTGACTTTCACCCAGATGAACACATCTTCCTTAATTGCAACCTTAACCCTTACAAAAAAATAGCTGTTGCTGCTATCTATATCCCTCCTGGAAACAATTTATCCACTTTAGAGAATATCTTATCCTAGTTTTCCCAGAATATTCCCTATGAAACTCTCATCTTAGGTGATGTTAACCTAGATTGGTCTAAACTTAAAACTGACTCTCCACAACTCAGCATCAACCTGCATGGTTTCCCTCAACTGATATCTTCACCCACCCGCCTCCATAAAAACTCATCTTCTGGCTCCATGATTGACTGGATACTCATCAACTCCCCTCACCACTACCACAACCCCACTAACCTACCAGACCAAGTTAGTGACCAACTCCCCACATCGGTCCTTAGATACACCATCCAACCCCCTAAATGCCACCTTTATAGAGATTGCCGGAAACTCTCTAATTTTAATGTAGTCCAATTCAACTCTATTCTATCCACCATTGACTGGTCCATCCTTAAACAAATTCCTCTCAATGACGCAGTTACTTGGTTCAATAGCATCTTCCAGAATATTATGAACTCCCTTGCTCCCTCTAGGAAGGTTAGAATAAAACCCAATTATGCTCCCTGGCTCTCAAAAGAAACCAAGTCCCTTATGCTAAAAAGAGATAGAGCTTGGAAAGCCTGGATCAAAACAAAGGAATTACCCTCTGCTACATAATTATAGACACCTCAGAAATCTTACCAAAAAACAAACTACTGATGACAAAAAGTCCTTTTTATAACCCTACCCAAATCAATAACAAATCCAACCCTATCAAGTTCTGGTATACTATTAACAAAATTCTCTCTCCAGGCTGCCCCTCAACTCCCTACCCCTACCCAAATACATCACCTCTGCGAACTGCTATTCTTCTCAATAAACACTTTATTGAAACCATTCGAACACTCATACCTTCCAACTGTAACACAACCTCTCTGTCTACCCCTCCCAATTCTTCTAACAAGCAACGATTCTTTTTACATCCAGTTCCTACTTCTTACATGACATCTCTTCTTCACAAACTCAAACCCTGCTCTCCATCCACAGACAATCTACCTCCTACCTTCCTCAAACCTGCTGCTGAATCCATTGCCTATCCAGTATCTATACTAATCAATAGATCTATTCAGGAATCCATTGTCCCAACCCTATGGAAATCCTTTTTCACTATTCCCCTGCATAAAGGTGGAAACTCTACAGACCCATCTAACTACCGACCTATAGCTATTCTATCTCCCCTCTCTAAGAGTCTCAAAAATGTATCAACTCACTACTCAACTACCTCCTCCAACATAACCTCCTTACTCCCACTCAGCATGGTTTCTGTCTGAACCACAGCACAACTACTGCCCTGATATCCTTTACACATACCATTGCCGAGACCCTAGACAACAGCAAACTCATATCATTTCTCTTCCTTGACCTTTCAAAGCCTTTGATACAGTCTCCCATCCCCTACTGCTATCTAAACTTGCAGATCTCAGTCTATCATCTGCCTCCCTTGTCTGGTTCTCCATTGACTTATCCTGCAGGCAGCAATCTGTTAAATGGCTATCTTCCACTTCTCCAGTCATACCTGTCCCAACCGGGGTACCAGAAGGTTCCATCCTGGGTCCCCTCCTATTTAATGTCTTTACCAATGATCTCTATACTTCTTGTAAACAATCCTCCCTCATCCAATATGCAAACAACTCGACTCTCATCTCCATTCAGACAATATTTCCAATCTCAACACTCCTACTCAAAAGGGCTTCCTATCCACTGAACAGTGGTTGTCTAGAAATCTACTTATTCTCAACCCTAAAAAGACCAAACTCTTATTTTCCCCAAATCTCTCTCTCACCTCAAATCCACTTTTACTATTACTTCCTCTAATAACACTGTTATCCAACCTGAAGCTCACACTTAACTCCTTGTGGTCATCAAAGATGATGAACTGAAATTCAACTTGCACATCCTCCAAAGCATAAAAAAGACTCACCAGAAACTTGGTTTACTGTATTGCAACAACAAATTTCTAACTACAAATGCCAGATTCTCCCTTGCACAAGCTCTTCTCCTCCCCTCCCTTCTATATGTTGCCCCAGTACTCACCCACATCCAAACTATTACTTTAAACAAACTCCACAAAACATAAAACAAGATAGCTAGATTTATCACAAACTCTCCATACAATACACATCACTGCCTTGCCCTAAATACTGTCCACTGGTTAGAATTCCCACATCTTCTACTGCTGTCACAACTTCAAATGTTACACTTCATTCTTTACAAACCTGCATCCTACCCTGCTCTCTCTTCCTTCATCTCTATCTACACTCCTCTGCAGACTCTCTGTACCTCTAATCAGCAACTACTACAAATCTATCAACCCAAAAATATAGGTGGCAAACTCCTAGATAAACACTCCATTTGGTCCATCATTCACCCATCCCACTTTAACTCATTCACTCCAGTGGAACTCAGGAAGTTTGCACTGTAACTTCCAATATGCGGAGCCCAAGCCTTTTGACAGAATGAAATGATGTCTTCACATTTCAAACAAATGTTCATATCATTGGATCCATGGGGGTTATGAAAGAAGTATGAATGCAATCTTTAGGGTCACAGTAAACACAGTAAGTATTACATTTGTAATATTTTGTAAAGAACTTACAGTATCTCATCAACCACTCAAGTTACACACATACTGTCAGAAGTATTTTATTTATCTGGCTGAGAGCTTTCATATGAGGCTAAGGAATTCTGTCTGTGTTACTTGGCTGTTGAGATATTTAGAAAAATGTGAAAATTATTTCTATGTAAATTAATATCATAAAAAACAACTGATATGTCTTTACCTGCACTAGACAGAGGTCAAAAATTAATGCAGTTGAGTTTGCTAATGTGTGAACTTTAAGAAAAAATCTTATAATAAAACCTTGTACATACCATTGTTTTAGAATTATTGATTCAAATATGAACAAGCAACATTTAACACCTAGAGGTGTCAGTAGGAGTTAACTACAGATGCACCTGGAGGCATCACTCGGATGTAATGAGTTAAAAAAAATTTCAAACATCATCTATTTAACTCCAAAATATGTCCTTGACAAGCCCCTACGTAAGCTCCCCACAACCCTACTATATACCTTTTCAGTCCCTCTACATACGGCTAAGTTCTCCACTATTGTGGATACTTATTAAACTCTACAGTCAATACTGTTGGACTTAACTCTTTTTGTAACTATGTAAATATATTTTTTAGTCTGTAAAAATGTTGATATGTATATATCGTGTTTACATTTCTGCTTTGTCTCTCTAACATTCTTGTATAACTGATTTTGACTATATTTTTGACTCAAATCTTTAATTCTCTGTAAATTGTTTGTGTTTTTTTTTTTTTTTGAGCTTTTCTCCTCGGGTCTCCACTGAAAATGTGCTACAAGCCCAGCTGGATCAACCCAGTTAACAAATGTCAATAAATAATAAATAATATAAAATAAAATAAAATAAATAAATAAAATATTTTATTTGTAAAGGGTGTTAGGATCTAAGTGAGTTTTTTTTGTCAGGTTATGGCTTTGCTATATCTAGTTGTAGTTATAAGATGGGTGAACTTGTACAGATGTATATTATCAGCTGGATTTTCAGACAGTATGGTTTGCCAATCTATATTGCTATTACTGAGTATTATGGTTTCATGAGGGATTTTTGAGGTGGCCCAGCAGAGAATATCTTCCAGTGTTTTAGCATACTCATGGTTGCAATTGAGTTGTGCGTGTTTGGTTTTACCATGTTTAGAAGGACTTCTGATAGATAAAGTTAGCAGAATACAAAGGAAAAGGTTGACATCTAGAGTGTTTTTTTTAGAAAATGATTAACAGCTCTGTCTAATCTCACAGCCTAATTTAAAAATGTATCACTCTATTATTCTGTCCTGTATAAAATAAACACCACTATCTAACCACGAGAATAAGCAAAACAGCTTCCAGTCAATAAGTGAACTAGCCTACTGTCATATCACAACTTTTAAATGATTAGATACCCTCCTCTCTTTACCTTCATACTCACATGCATATACCATCTCTAATCTCAGAAACATTGACCATGCAATTCCACTTCTTAAAACCTCCAAATCCAGGCTTTCTTGCACTGACTATTCTTTCTTTATTCTAGTGTGCAAACTTTGAGAATATCTCCCATTGTACATCATAAAGACATTACCTCATATCCCATATACTATTCATAACTAAAACCTCATCTTCAAACAGAAAAAAATGCAAATTAATTCTGTCAGGACATATTACCTATTATACCATGACCCCCCATTAATATTCCAAAACGTGCACGCTGATTGGCCAGCGTGCACATTGTAAATCGACTTATACTAATGGAAAAAGATCCGGTCGCCCGGACTTTTTCCATTAGTATAAGTCTTTTTTTAAAGCACTGTCTCGCTATGTTAAAAGAGTTTAACATAGCGACACAGGTTTAAAAAAAGCAACGGATATCTCCGTTGCTTTTTTTAAAGCTGTCTCGCTATGTTAAACTCCTTTAACATAGCGACACAGTGTGTAAAAAGCAACGGAGATCTTGCTTTCTCCGTTGCTTTTTTTTTAAACCTTTCTCGCTATGTTAAATGGGTTTCACATAGCGAGACAGCTTTAAAATAAGCAACGGAGATCTCCGTTGCTTATTTTAAAGCTGTCTCGACATAGCGAAACAATAAAAAGCAACGGAGATCTTGCTTTCTCCGTTGCTTTTGGCCACAGTTCTGATGTACTGCGTAGGCATGCGCAGTACATCAGAACTGCTGCGGATACCAGACAGCTGCGGAAGGGCAGCAAAGAGGCATTATACAATGCCATTATTTAAGAAAAGTAATTATTTCTTTTCTTTAATAATGTCATAGTATAATAGCAATAACCCACTTCTGGGTGTGGGTAATGCGAGATTTACTCATGGTTGTCTTTGTTTGGTCCCTCGGGCTTTGCCCTCAGGACCAAACCATGCCAACCGTGGGTAAATCCCACATTACCCACACCCAGGCGTGGGTTATTGCTATAATGTCCACTTTACCTCCTAGTTGAATGCATAAGCTTCTTCATAGCTTCCTTCATGGATTCCATCCCATAAACTGTTTCCACTTTAAATTTATTGGTATACATGTTTTTGCTTTTGTATACATTTTATATATTTCTGTGTCTTTTTTGTTAAGTGTGCACTGTTAGCAAAATGTTAAACTTTGTGTTTTCTCTGTCTTTTAACCGAAGACTGAAACTGGTCTGTTATGACCATTTCTCTACCCCAGTTAACAAATTCAAATAAATCCAAAAAACTAGCCAATTAAGTTAAAGTGACAGCTTCCCAAAAGCATTCATATAACTAAATATTGTCATTCATACAATGCATATAATTGTAAATATTAATTATAAATATTAATAAATATTAAACTTTCACTTTAACTTAATTGGCTAGCTTTTTGGAGGGATTTTTAAGTTATCTGATTGGAAGCTTTTTATTGCTTTGTATATAAAACTTTGAGCATTTTATGTAGTTTTTTGTGTCTGAGGAAGTAATGGTTATATTACGAAAGCGCTTACACTGGTGCGCGCATGAATGGGTGTGCCTTCTTTAAAGGTCGGGCATTGGGCTGGCAATTCAGCACCATAAAAATCCACTGCCAATCATTAGCGGACCTGAGTTCCGCTGTGGCGACTCCTAACTGGGAAAAGCCAAAAGACGAAAATGCTTATACTGAATAAAAGCTGGATTTTTAAGAAGCAGTTGTTCGCTGCCTTCACTACTGAGTTTTCTATGGATTTACTTGAATTACTCACTACACCTTGATTTGTGGGACTATTGGATTGCTTGCCTAAATTCAAATAAATACAAAAATAAACCTGCTGCTCAGGCTAACTGGTTGCTATAACTAATTATTTCTGAGATAGCAGTGGGGTTTTCTTCATTGTAAATAAGCATTTAGCTTAAGTGTGATTCACTCAGTAACAGGAATGAAATAAACATATACATTTTCTGATATTTATTTTACTATATAATTTCTTTATGAAAAACATACTACTCTAAGAACAGAGTAACACATAAAATGTTTGCCACCTGTATATTCTACATTAATAGTATTGCTGAAAAAAAAAACAATTAGGTGAGTAGAATATCTGCATCATGGGTGCTTTGGTTACATTTGCTTATTGGTGACTTTTCAAGGTACTTTTCCTCCTTGCCTCTTGTATAAAGAAATGTTTCTTACCCAGGTAGGTATCCTTGTGCAAACAATTTCCTTTTCTGACCTTCTAAACACGTTTGTTTTGAAAAAAAAAATAGATTTTAAGAGCATATAGTTAGAGTCTAAAGGCTCCCATCCATTAAATTTTCAATCAATAAAATAGGTTTGTGTTTAAAAAATGTACTTAAAAGAGTGACATCTTCTCTAGTTCATTTTAACATTGCAGCTCAGGTTAGTCTCCATTCTCTTTCCCATTGTGGCTATGACCGATAATCCCACTGTGCTTTTTCTACTGAGAACCAAGTCTTTCTGTTTCAGTAATGGACTTCCTGTGGATCAGTCATTCATGCAGATATCAGCTATACATAAGCAGAATGTTTGTGAAACCTTATTTAAGTGTTTTCTGCCGTTCCCACATTCCCACTTTGTTCCCACATAAGCACATGACGGCTTGTAGTATACTGATTTGGGACCATAAAAGATATAACTTAATTGCTTTGTGCTGGCTATAAACTGATTACTCACTGTTATTATTTGACATGAGTGTGTGTGAGGGTCACTGTAGTAGAATGTATTGCTAAATATCCCCTCACTGTTGTCACTTCTTCCACTCATTCGTCATATTCCTTTCTAGAGAAGGTATGTGTCACATGTAGAACAATGAATAGCCCATGGTAGTATGTTGTATTTGTATCAATTTCAATTAAATCAGATAAGCCTTATCTATGTTGAACCTGTGCCCTTTAGCAAGTATGTAACGTCAGCTTCCTTCTCCTTTTGGGTATGGCTCCCCAGAGGAAGAATCCGATGACCCTGACTCCCCAGCTGAGGATTTGACCTTTGGGGAAACTATTGCCAAGATGAAAGAGCATTTTAAGTGGGAATCCTCTGAAATGATTGAGGCTCAAATAATGTAGTATGACCTCATTCAGATGGATTCCCCAACCCCTACTGCTGTCCCTCCAATTCTGCCTGCCTTTCTGGATTTCTTCTCCTCAGCAACCTTGAACCCTGATTCACAACCCGCTGCTCCATGCGTGACTGATAAATTTTATAAAGTCCCTGAAACTGACAAGTATCTTGTAAAGTGTCCTCCAGCAGGCCATGCCACAATTTCCATATCCACAGATAAGGCATTTAAACTATTGCCCACCACCACCATTCTCTCTGCTGACAAAGACAAAAAACCATGGAGTGTTTGGGCAAGAAAATTTACACTTCTGCTACTCTGGCCTTCAGGGCTACAAACTACCAGGCACACATGGCTACACTTGCCTTATCTCTCCTGGAGAAAGCCTCCAAGGAATTGTCTGATACACCAGATTTTGCTGCCAAAGCTTCACTGTCTTCTTTCTGGCTCTCACCTCCCAAGTCACCAGGCACTCCATAAAGTACAGTTGTGATGCTGATGAAGCCTCAGCTAGGTCAAGCAGCATCAGCACCTGCCTTGAGAAGATACTCATGGCTATGTCTCCAGCCCGTTCTAGATGATGTTAGGGCAAAGCTGATTGATGCCCATCTGGACAACACAGCTTTGTTCGGTACTAAAGTGGCTGATTTATTTATGTTACTACAGCAAAAAGGGAAATAGATGTAGGATTTAAAACACCTGCTAGTCTCCCCCATCCCAAAATTCCAAAGGGACTACCCTGCTAAAACTCAGTTTATTAGAAAGCACTCTCACCCTGCTGCTCCCACTAGGTCTAGAAAAACAACCAGGAAGCAACCCCATCCTGCTAGAGCTTCCAACTCCTCTAACCAGAGGCCGCCCTGTTAAGGCAGAGCAGGTAGTATATGACTACCTGCCATCTCTGAAATCCCTACCCCCTCCTTCTCTCCCTCTGTCAGTTCGTCTCTCTCACTGTCTTCCTGTGTGGACATCTATCACATCAGGCAAATGGGTCCTTTTTATCATTCAAAATAGGTACTTTATGACCTGGCTTATGCCCCCAAAGTGAAAGGGTATACCACAACCTCCAAAACAACAGCTACACCTATTGCAGCCAGTACTACAAACCCTGGACTAGTGCAATTTGCTGCAAAAGGGAGAGGTTTCTACTCCAGGATTTTCCTAGTCCCAAGAAAAGACAGTCCTTGGAGACCAATCCTGGATCTCTCTCTTCTCAACATCTTCCTTCACGTTCCTACTTTCTGGATGTTGACCTTACCAACTCTTTTCCCACTACTACTTCCACAAGGATTCATGGCCACCCTAGATATAAAGGATGCATATCTTCACATCCCCATCAAGCCCAGTTTCAGGAAAGACCTGAGGTTTTCTGTGGGCCCTTCTCAGTTTCAATTTTCTGCCTTGCCCTTTGTGCTCTCCACTGCCCCCAGGGTATTCACCAAATGTCTGGCTCCAGTTATTAAAGGAATTCTAATATTTCCATATCTGGATGACCTGCTTGTGCAGGCAGGCTGCAAGGAAACTCTCCAGCAACACATACTTCTTCCCACTTCCCTCCTACAGTATCTGGGATTTCAGATCAACTTCCAAAAATCCCACCTGGAACCTTTTCAAGACATTGTCTTCCTGGGGTGCAGGATTTGCACAGACATCATGAGAGCCTACTTTCCCCAGTAAAAGGTGGAAAGCTTGACAGAATAACTACTAATGGTCCTTCAGACAACAGAATTGACAGCAAGGCAGTACCTTGGGCTCCTGAGATACATGGCAGCCACTATCCCCATGTTACCATTAGCAAGACTCCATATGAGAAAGTTACAATGGTACTTAAGATCAGTCTGGAACCAGCACTCACAGCCGTTGGAGTACAGAATTCCCCTCC
This sequence comes from Protopterus annectens, assembly GCF_019279795.1. Classification (NCBI taxonomy): domain Eukaryota; kingdom Metazoa; phylum Chordata; order Ceratodontiformes; family Protopteridae; genus Protopterus; species Protopterus annectens. The sequence goes on along the minus strand of NC_056749.1, from coordinate 452,607,277 downwards.
TGCCTGCCTCAAACTAGAAATCCAGTGGTGGTTGAAGCAAGTGAACCTCATCCCAGGTCTTTATCTGCTGGTTACTCCCTGTTGGCCAAGACAGCATTGATTCCCCCTACTACTACAACTACTACAACTAACCAAGGGTAATCATCACAAGTTACCCCTCAGAGTGGACCTTCTCATGCAGCACAAGGGATCCCAAAGCCACCCACAGTGGCAGTTGCTGCATCTCACCCTGTGGCTGATAGGATTCTGATCCCCTTCAGACATCTTTACAATGAGCATGTGCTCACTGTCCTGCAGGAGGCCAGGAAACCTAATACGAGAAAATCTTACCATTCTAAGTGGAAGAGATTTTCTATATGGTATCTCAAAAGACAGTTGGACCCGCTTTCTAGTGAGACCCCTCTAGTTCTGTCTTACCCGTGTGAACTATTGCAGACAGATTTGGCCTACTTTTCCATTAAAACCCACTTGTCTGCCATTTCAGCATGCCTTCCTCTGGATCCCACCCCCTGGTGTCCAGACAGCCAGCCAAGTTATTCCTTAAAGGGGTCCTTCACCTGAGACCCCCCAGGAAACCCTCTCCACCCCTATGGGATCTCAACTATGTTTTGAAAAACCTTATGCTTCCACCTTTTGAGCCAGCAGACAAAGCTTCCCTAAAACACTGTACTTCGAAAACTGTGCTACTCGTGGCCTTGACCTCAGCCAGAAGAGTCTCAGAGCTACAAGCCCTCATGGCTAGTCCACCTATCCTGGTATTCCACACTGATAGGGTAACTCTTAGAACCAACCCTTCCTTCATGCCCAAGATAGTGAATGATTTTTCCCTAAATCAAGCCCATCCACATTCCTACCTTCTTCCCTAACCCACAGGGGGAACAGTAACAGAGTACTCCATTCACTGGAGGTGCACAGACAACTTAGATTTTACCTTCACAAAATCAAATTCATCAAACAGGCTGACCAGCTCTTTGTCTCCTTCCATCCCATGGCCATAGGGAAGGCAGTAATTAAAGAAACTATTTCAACCTGGATTTCCAAAGCTATCACCTTCTACTACCAATTCCATGGGAAATCCCTGCAGGGTACTGTTAAACTGCACTCCACCAGGGCTATGGCCACCTCAGGAGCCTTCTTCAGAGGTTTGGACACTTCTACTATTTATGAAACAGCCACTTGGTCATCAGTGCACACCTTCACCAAACACTACAAGTTAGACCATATTTACAGAGCCAGGGTGGACTTTGCCAGGGCTATTCTTCATGGATTCCTGGACACCACCTCTAGACAACAAACCCTTCCTTACAGTGAACTTTGACAATTACCCATATGTGATGAATACTGCAACATGGGAATAGAAGGACATAGAAAAGTTGTGTAAAATCTTACCATAACCATAGATGTCCTTCTCTTCCATGTTGCAGTATTCCCCCACCTACCCCTCCTATTATGCAGCATCTCCCTTTCTGGATTGCACAGGGCTGGCATTACCCTTGCTAGGATTGGTTTCAATTGGGGCTTACAGTTCTGAGGGCTGGTATGTGCAGACATCACTTTTATGGCCCATGTTGTTCTAGCCACATCAGATGTCCCATGCACCACACAGTGACTGAAAACTTTTGTATACTGGCTGGACGTTTGAGCAGCAAGAGGAGAAAACCTACATGTGATGAATATTGCAACATGGAAGAGAAGGACATCTATGGTTACGGTAAGATTTTACTTAACTTTTCTTTATCAGTCAGGAAAAATGGCACTCCGCTGTCTCACCATATCTCCCAGTCACAATTGGTATACCACAAGGCTCTATCCTTGATCCCCTCCTCTTTAACATTCTCACCAATAACATCCACACAATAGGACTTCCTAATATGGTATGCAGATTAGTTCACACTCATTTGCACATCTAACAACATGGCACACCTCCAAAACTATTTAGGAAGCTTTAACAGACATTGAGACATGGCTTTGTAACTCACAACTCATGCTCAACCCTAAAACCAAACAGACAAACAAATTATTTTTTCTCCAAATCCCTTCTCATTCAAAAAACAAAATTCCTCTCTCTTGATGATACAACCATTGAAATAATTTCTCATAAAAAATTAGTAGGCATGATAGTAGACAATAGTTTTAAATTCGACCTGTGGATACAAAATATCATAAGAAAAACTCATCCAAAACTATGGATGTTTTATAGATCCAAAAACGTTCTCACTAACACAACTAAAACTACATTTTCCACTACTTAGCTCTTCCCCATACTTCTTTTATGGCACTTCCATCCTTACTAACATTCAGGCTTCACAAAAATCAAAACTTGAGTAACACTATAACAAAGTTCCTAAATTTGCAGCAAATACCCCTTTTAGAACCCATTACTGTATAGCACTAAAAAGTCTGTTAATTAGAACCATCCCATCAACTAACATATACACAGATTCTTACCACCTATAAAATTAATCAAAAAGGACCCTTGACATTTCGGCACTTTTGCTATTGTGAGCGTTCGACATTTTACTTTTCGATACGGTGATATAGACCCAAAAAAACATTATCTCACTCTACCGTAGATAATTACTTTTCATTGCTGGTTGTACCTGTGCCTTTCTGTGGACTTTTTTCATCTGGATATTTAATAAAAAGTCAGAACGTCCATTGTTCTGCTGGCTGCAGTAGTTCTATCCTTATTACTGCTTATATCTCCCTTTCAATATATAATAATTTGTTAAAATAAAACTAATCAGTCCTGCATGGTATTATCTACATGATCAATGATTAATATGTACAAATATAGTTTGCTTGTTTTACAGTTACATTTCCTTTGACAAGAGCCAATAATGGGTTGCTAACCTTGCAGAAGAATTTGACTGGGGGGGGTATGAGTATACCTACGAAACACACACACACGCACACACACACACACATATATATATATATATATATATATATATATATATATATATATATATATATATATGACAAAGAATGTCTCATTCCTTTGAATATCATAAATAATACAGAATGCAAGAAGAATGGATGCACACACCTCACAAAGCTACAAGGAAATGAAAGAGGTAGCCAGAAGGGCATTCATACTGTAGCCCCTGCTTCAAATTGTAAAGTAAAAGAATTCAGCTGGGATGATGCAATAGATGATGGAGAGAACACTAAACAAAGGATAAAGAAATGTGTCCATAAGTGCTGATATATGAAATGTGTAATTATAACATAGCCTTTAACTCAGGCTAGCAACACTGTACATATTTTTCACATTTTACTATTGCTTTTGAACTACTAGTTTACAGAAATGGATTAATGCACTTTAACAGTACGTTCAGTACCAATTGTTACAAAGACAAATGACATAAAATGTGAAGATGAATGGTAGAATGCAGGAGTTCTTTAAAGATGAATGTCATGTTCAATTTGCAAGCTTAAATTTAAGAAGAAAGCAATCAAAAAAGATGTAATACATTAGACATGAGACACAGCACTGACAATGAACAAATTAGATGAATTGAAGCAGAGGTAATTACATTTATTAGAATTCGAAATGCAATCTACATGCAGCACCAGAATATTAAGTCGGCACATCCACAGATGTAGAAAAAAGAAGAACTCTGAAGAGATAATCTATGTGTTTTCAAATGTTAGATATCAATAAATAAAGACTCATTGATTTTGTATTAAGAATATACGAATAAGGGTAAAATAATTGAAGTCAACAAAGAAAACGGAGCCCCAGGGGACTTGTTCACACACAGTCGACATAAGTAACAACATAATTTAAATATATTTGAGTTAACACAGGTTTGCAACTGCTCCTAATGTATAGTTTTCAAATGTACCTAGAATTTGCTGTCTGCTCATTTTATAAAATCATTCTCCTATCTACATACACTACTAACAGGCATACCTAGAATTTGATAGATATATCATGTATCATGGACATTTTAGAAGATGGAGAATGGAAGGAGGGATTTAGGCCAATATTTCTGCTTTTGATTAAAAAATACATTTTTATTAACTCTGCATAAAGCAATACTGCCTGAATTTCCACCCTTATTTGTTCCCATGGAGAATAGAGTTCAGTTTACCGACTATCACAGCTGTCATACAGGAGGGTCCTGATGCAGTGTTTGGACATTTTATTTATTTATTTTATTTATTTTACATTTGTTAACCGGGTTAGTCTGGCTGAGCTTTGGGCTCATTTTCAGCAGAGACCCGGGGAGAAAAGCTCCTCAGGACTAGAAAACAATTTATTAAATTTTAGTAACAATCAGCTATAGGATCTTACAAGCAGAAACCTGGAGAGAACAAAAAGCTCTTCAGTCAATTCAATTATACAGAGTATTAACAACTGGCAGACAAGTATGTGAGTTGTTACAAACAAGGTTTTAAACAATGAGCAGAAGAAAATGTGACTAGTTACAATATTATTTAAGCTAATTAGAGCAAAATGAGTTAATAGTTAGACAGATGCTTATTTAAAGTGGGTAGGATCTAGTTGTATAGGAGTTTGGAAACAAGAAAGGAAAGTAAGAATGGCTAGTAGGAGATGTGGTGGAGGTAGAGTATATGAGGCAGACTAGACAGGTAGGTTGTTTTGAGACTGTAAGAATTAAGAGTGGTTGGGGATAGAGGAAGGAAAGAGGTAGAAGAGGGAGTGGAATAGTGTTAGAGATACATTAAGAGTGAGGTGATGAAATAGGTGAAAGGATGGTGATTTCAGGGTGGTTGGCCACAGTGGCAAGACCACTTTGTTTTTAGGTATTTCCTTGTGGCTAATTTGAAACGTTTGCTATGCTGAAGGGATTTTATTTCCAAGGGGAGTTGGTTCCAGGATGTAGCTGGGTTATAGTTATAGAGAAGGCAGCCTATTTTGGTTTTGGGTTTGTAGATGTCTAATAATTCTTGATTTGAGCTGAGTAGCATCCTAGCAGAAGAATATTTGGATATGATAGTGGAGATACTGGGGCAGAAGGAGGGTAGATAGAGGATAGAGTGGATGATTTGTAGTTGGTATAGTTGGAGCAGTTGAGGGAATTCTAGCCAGTCTAGTTGTTGTAGTGCTAAGCAGTGGTGTGACTTGTAGGTTTGGTTATCTGCAAATCTGGCCATCATATTATAGGTAGTGTCACGCTTGGAAATAACTGTAGAATTTAAGTTTGTGAATATGTGGCAGCTGTACAGGAGTGTTGGGATTAATAAAGCCTGGGAGAGAGTTATTTGGGCAGTGTTAGTTAAGTATTTCTTGCTACTTAAAAGGTGTCCAAGTTTCCGATGAGTTCTTTTTACTGAGTTGGTAATATGGAGATCAAACACTAGCTGATCATCTGTTGTAACACCTAGCAATTTAGTACTAGATTCAGCTGAGATGATAGTGTTGTTGCAGGATACGATGGTAAATGTACTTTTGAGTGTGGTGATGTTTTTAGGGAGGAAGAATAGGAGCTTAGTTTTTGTTTGGATTAAGTATTAGTTTGTTATCACTAAGCCAAGTCTCAATGGTGTGGAAGGATGCCTAGGTAGTTGAGTGGAGGTCAGTTGGGTTATCAGCAATGGTTATAACAGCTGAGTCATCAGCATATTGCACAAGAGATGACTTGGGGACAAGAGAAGTAGGGCAAGTTGGTGAAAATATTAAAGAGTAGTGGTCCAAGTATGGACCCTTGGGGAACTCACATTTGTACAGTGAGGGGAAGATAGTGTTGCTGGTGGTTAGAGAGATAGCTGGAGAACCAGGAGATAGCAGGGGGAGAGAAATGTAAGTTACTGAGTTTATCTAGAAAGATTGGGTAAGTGCCAGTGTCAAAAGCTTTAGAAAGGTCAATGAATAGGTATGAGACAAGTTTATTGTTATCATGAGCTAGGGAGACTATGTTGATGAATGATATGTGTGCAGTAGTTGTACTATGCTTGGGACAGAAACCATGCTGTGTGGGTGTGAGAAGGTTTTCCTGGTGAAGGTAATGTATTACCTGCTTGTGAATGCATTTCTCTAGAATTTTTGAAAGTGGAGAGAGTATGGCAATCGGTCTGAAGTTGGATATGTCTGAGGAGGTGCCCCCTTTGTGAATGGGTAGAGTAAAGAAATTCTTCCATACAGTGGGGACATAGGATTCAGAAATGGATCGGTTGATTAAGATGGATACAGGATAGGCAAGTGGTTCAGAGGCAATCTGCAGGAAGTAAGAGAGTAGCTTGTTAACAGATGGGGAGCAAGGTTTAAGTTTACAGAGTAATGACTTTACATAGTTAGTTGATACTGCTTTTAGAGAGAAGGAGTTAGGAGGCTTTGGAAGAGGTATAGAGTTTGTGGGGGTGCTAGTGTTGTTTCTGCGGGGAGATAATTTATTATGGAGGTTATGATTATGGTTATGATTGTTAAATTTATTGGCTATGTCTTCAGGCATTGCATTGGGACATGGGTTAGGAGAGGAAGGGTTTCCTGGATGAAGAGTCTGTTTAATAGAACTCCAGAATTTCTTTGGGTCTGATTTAAGAGTAGAGGGAGGACTGGTGTAGAAGTTTATTTTGTCATAATGGATGATTTTTTTATTTTATTTCTGAGTTCTTTATATTTCTGAAGAAGAGAAGGGGTCCTAGTTTTAGTCCACATTTTCCAAATCCTATCCTGGTCTTTCATGAGGGTTCTGGTAGATTTAGTGAGCCAGGGAGCAGTATTAGATTTGATTCTAATTGTGTGAAGAGGAGCAAGGGAGTTAAGAATGTTTAGGAATGTAGTGTTGAAGGAGTGGACAGCTTCATCTAAAGGAAGAGTGGTGAGGTAAGACCAGTTAATTTTGGAGAGTTGGTGAATAAAGGAGTTAGGACAGAAATGAGAAAGTGAGCAGGTGGTAATAAATTTGTTAGGTTTGGTAAGGTGAGGAGTGTGTCTGGTAACCGTTATAGGGCAGTGGTCGCTGAGGGCATTTGGAATAGTTTGGGAGTTATGATAGTTTTGCGGGTGGGAGACCAATATCCAGTCAAGAAGAGAGCTAGGTAGGTGAGATTTATTAATGTAGGTTGGGGTTGTGATTAGCTGCTCAAACTCATGTAGGTTTATACAGGAAGTAGTGATGGGAGCTTGTATTGTAAGCTAATCAATATTTACATCTCCCAGTATAATTATTTCATTGTGGATGGTATGTGAGAGGTGAGGTAGGATGTTCTCAAGTATGTTAGTATTATCACCAGGGGAATATAGATTGCTGTGACAGTTATGGTTTGAATCTGTTAAGTTTGAAGTTGGTCAGTAGGAGTTTAGCTGGTGAGAAGGAGGGTAAGTCTAGTGTGGGACTGATTTGGGAGAGACAATTGGAGTACAGTATGGAGACTCCTCCTCCTTTTCTTTTAGGTCGATCTAATCTAAGGATATTACAGCCAGGAGGGATGATTTCACTGTCCAGATGGTGTGGTTTTAACCATGTTTCATTTAGGGTAACTATGTCAGGAGTATAGTTAGCTATCCAAGCATGGAGTTCTTGAACTTTATTTACAAGGCTCCTGACATTGATAGAGCAGAATTGTACTTGTTTTTGTGGGTTGGAGGGGTTGGCATGTTTAGATACAGAGGGGTTATTGTTCATGGTAGTGTCTGTAGGGCCTGGGTTAGGATGAATGTCACCAGATAGAAGTAGAGGTTTGTAATGGGGTTTTAATTTGAGTAAGTAGACTTTGTTCTTTTGTTTTAAAGGGGAGGGGAGAGATTTTTATTTTAGGAATGGGAGTGGTGGGGAGAAGGATGGAGGGACAAATTAGTAGATAGGGTGTGGTGTAGTACTTGAGTTAAGAGTGGTGTTTGAGGGATGGAAGTAGGGAGTAGGTAACTGAGTGATAGGAGGTGAGGTGATAGAGTATAAGGAGTAGGGAAGGTAAGAGTATAGTTTGAGTTGCAAGAGGCATGTTACTTTATGGGATGTAGAACAGAGGATGAGAGGAAGGGGTGGCAGTAAGGTAGATAGGGGGTGAGGTGATAGAGTATAAGGAGTAGGGAAGGTAAGAGTATAGTTTGAGTTGCAAGAGACATGTCATTTTATGGGATGTAGAATAGAGGATGAGAGGAATGGGTGGGAGTAAGGTAGATAGGGGGTGAGGTGATAGAGTATAAGGAGTAGGGAAGGTAAGAGTATAGTTTGAGTTGCAAGAGACATGTCACTTTATGGGATGTAGAACAGAGGATGAGAGGAATGGGTGGGAGTAATGTATAGTAGTCTTTGATAGTGGATAGTAGGTAAGTGTGGGGAGGAGCAAAGAAGAGAGGTAGTATGAGAACAGGAAGTAGAGGGGTGGGGGATTTGGGAGGAAATGAGGGGGTGTGGTTGTATGGATAGGTATAAAGGTAATGATGTGGGAGGGGAACGAAATGAATGGAGCGGGGCTACATCTTCCAGATAGAACTTAGCTAAAAAAAAACTATCAGCTAGTCCAGGGACACTTACTAGAGATGCTACACCTGGAGGGCTTTCAGCTGCAATTAGAGCAAATATGGCATCCAGGGTTTTTAAAACCTTTGGTGTGTTGTACCTGAGCAATCACTTGGGGGGTGGGGGAAGGGAGGGAAAGCATCAATTGGAATTTCAAGTAGCAAGGGAGAATCCAAGGCACTCTGCTAACCTAACTAATTATCAAAGGACAGCCAAGAAAATAAGGTAAACATACAGGCACCCGTGTTCAAGGACTGGGAGGTTTCTCCAAGAAAAACTACGTGTAGGACTACACCACAGGTAGAGGTTGTATGCTTCTTACTAGTCTGCAATGGCAGATTTTATTCTCTTTTATATTTGTATTCCCCTTTGCTCATTGTTTGCTGCACACAATGTAGCTAAAGATAAAAGCAGCTGGAGACTTTGCACCTCTGTTTGGTGTTTAGCGAAGAACAAGTATTGAGGAGGAGGGACTGAAGGCTATGACTACTGTTATTTCCATGACCAATTATTTACCATCTCTCCTCCTCAAGAGCCAGAATTAATTCCCTGTTAATGCAGGAAGCATGACCAGTGCTGTCAGTATATTTTGAATCTGCCATTATGTGCCTGTCTTCCTGACTTCCATTTTGGTGTTCATAAGCATTACATTAACTTATTTAGCTTGAAGAGAAAAAACAATGCTATTTGACTCCCACCTAATCTTTCAGATACATTACTGCTTTATGGATTCTTGTACTGGGATGTTAGCAAAAACACATAAATGGTTAATAACAGGTAATTTGTTTGACGTTGATTTGACATGTAAATGTTATAGAGACAATATTGAACAATGTTTTAATATGTGTGTTCATTAAGTGTGATTCCAAGGTCTTCCTTCAGATACAATCATCTCAAAGTTAGTGTATATAAGTACCAATGGGTTAGAGAAGTACAAATCCCCTTTCCATGTTGGGCATATGGGGACTTGTCGTTCCCCCCCCCCAAAAAAAAAAAACAAAGTTTACCATTTTTATAATTAGCAAAACTCATTCACTGTCAAGTGCTGATCATTTTTGCCACTGCTGTTTAAGACTCTTGATCAAAAAATGTTTGCACTTTAGTCATGAAGTTGTTCAAGTGTTGGGGGTTCTAATGTGCAGTTGGGCTTATGATGATTATCAAAGGATGCTTCAGTTCTCACATTCCAGTCGAGTACATGGGTAATGTTCTAGTGAAATGTACAAAGCTACACCCCAGGTTCAGTCAGGAAATAGACACACACTAATACAGTCTTAACACTTGCCTTAAAAAAGAGTTCTACCGCCATTTCTTACCCCTCCCCCCGCCCCCAACATCATTCAGAGGGCTTGAGCCAATTGCAGAACCTGGGTCACTGGCATTTATGCATTTATTTTGGTTTAGGCTGCTCTGCTGGTGTAGAGGGATGTACCCCTGACTAAACCCAGGTGGCCTGTGTTTGATTTTAGGCTTAGGTGCTTGATGGAGTTGGCAGGAAGGATGGTGTGTTCCTTTCCTTACTGACTGCTCTGTAGTGGAATTCTAGGGAAGGCTAGAACTCAATGATGTTAGATGTCATGCTGGGGATGGGATAGACAGCATACTGCATGTCTCTTAGGGGCATGGGCAGTGCACACCTTAGTTTTCTATGCCCAGCCAGCTGTAGCTTGGAGCTAGGCATGTAGGGGAGGGGATATAGGCCAAGAAAAATCCCCTGACCCCATTGATGATGGTAGCAATCCCTATACTTGGCCCATATCTTTACTGAGTGAAAGTAAATGATGTCTATGTTCAGCCCTCAGAAAGAAAAAGTGGCCAGATGTATTGAGCAGGGAGGAAAACTTGAATGTGAGCAGTACTAGAAGAAAAAAATGTATTTATTTACATTACTTTTACTGAGGTAAAGCAGTGATCACACATAACCACTTGCAAGTTCAACCAGGTATGTTCAGAAGTATGACTTGCCTCTTTGCCATGAGCCTGTTGCAGTAAAGATCCTTAAACAGTATACTGCAATGTACAATCATGTATCTGGCTTACAGTCATTCTGTACGGTAAGACAAGTCACTAAGTGAACAGCATAGAACATGCAATGTGGATTGTTAGTAAAACATAGACCACACATATTTCAGTGAAAAATTATTAAGAAGAAAGGAGGGGAAGCACTAGTATTTGCCTGTAAAACTGGAGATATGAACTACAGTAAACCTACAAATTAAGGAAAACAAGGTTGCAGGTTTAGTGCATTCAAATGGTAATGGGAAGAATAAAAAAAAAACAGCAATATAGGTTTGTAATATAAAAAGATAGCAGCTTGATACTACAAATTATTTTAAAAGTGCACATCCTTTGACCTGCAGTAACTGCCAATCCAGATTATTAATATGCTGCACTTGTTGAAAAACAGCACCTCTTTTTGACTAGTACAAGGAAATTTAGTGAATATTGAGATTTTAGAATGTATAGAAGTTAATCATTTCAGCCATTCATGTGACACTTTCAGTAAAATTCCAGATTTTCTCTATGAGATGGATGTGAAAAAGTAGGCAAAACTTTGTCCCATTCAAAGCGTCACAAGATTGATGCAGTTAGTGAATTTTAATACGAAGATTAGATGTTATTCATTTTAGTGCCAGATTCTCCAGATACAAATATTTCAAGTACAAGAAGAAAAGCACTGGGGCACTTACTAAGTAAAAATAAAATTGATCATAAATGCAGAAGTACAGGCATCTACACACCTTATTTTATTTTCTACATGCCACTGATAATACAAGTAAAATAACAGCAGTTAGTATATATAAAATCCAGCACTATAATATAGATTCCAAAGTGGTAAGGATGTATTTCATAAGGACTTCATGGCTGCACAGTGCTACTTAGCAAGATATCCATAATGTGATGTGGCCTGTACTAGTTCAACTATGTAGCAGGATTTGCATAGTGCTAGCAGACTGAGAAAAGGACTATATAATAAAGTAATCAAGCTGTGGTATATAAATAAGTACCATAAAAACAAGCTCAGCAGAGGAGTTAGGCTAGTAAACTCTACATGGTCAGATTTTCGAACATCACCAGAAACAAACCAAACTTGCTCAAAGCTATTTGTGCTCTTCTACATGGCAAGGCACTGCATTGCTACAAAATGTGCAATGACACACAGCCCAAGGGGGCTGTCAGCACAGAAAAATGCTAAACCAGTTCAGGAAATAAAAGGTAAAGAAGGATGTGACAGGAGAATTAAAAAGGGGGGGAAATCAAATAGAGAAAAACACACAAGGGTAAACTTAATGAATGATAAAGGGTGTTGTCTTGTGCAAAAGTCTCTGACGTATAATACAAGAAGGAAAGCGAAAGATGGGGAGGGTAGTTAGGAATTGTTCTGGGAAGGACAGAAGGCGTAGACAATCAAACATAAAATATACACATAAACATGTACGACTGGTGTTGCCATAAGAAATGGGGCAAAAGTGGATGGACACAGAAAGACAGACAGAGGTGACCAGCTAGTGATACAGAGGGCTGGACAAGCAGACAATATGGGAAATGATACATGGATCAGGGGAACACACAACTGGAGGGTAGTGCAGAATACATAGACGATGCCAGGCCATTCCAGAGGCCAATCCACTCAGATATTAGTCACTTTTTTAATTTCTTCAAGTCTTTTGGATTTCTAATACCATGATGGAAATTGACCCCATTCCTAAGTCAGTTATCACAGTTAGTGTATATAAGTACCAATGGGTTAGAGAAGTACAAATCCCCTTTCCATGTTGGGCATATGGGGACTTGTCACCCCCTCCCAAAAATAAAAAAAACAAAGTTTACCATTTTTATAATTAGCAAAACTCAGTCACTGTCAAGGGCTGATAATTTTTGCCACTGCTGTTTAAGACTCTTGATCAAAACATTTTTTGCACTTTAGTCATGAAGTTGTTCAAGTGTTGGGGGTTGTAATATGCATTGGGGCTTATGATGATTATCAAAGGATGCTTCAGTTCTCACATTCCAGTTGAATACATGGGTAATGTTCTAGTGAAATGTACAAAGCTACACCTCGGGTGCTTAATCAAGTATGACTAAAGTTCATGAAATTACTACTGTTTCAATCTTTGATATTAGCCAAAAGTGCTCAGTAATGACTCCTTCTGCTATTCGTAAGGGGTTACATGTGTTGTTAACATATCTAAATACGATTGTAAATTATTTTTTATAAGACCTGTTGCTCCTACTACTATTGGAACTGTCTGGGTATCTTTCTTCTTTATTGTTCTCGTTTCTGCCAGCAGATCCTGATATTTTATGACGTTGTGTCTCTCTGTACGCAAGAATGATCAATGCTACTTTTGTCTTCTTTTTATAGATCACTATATCCGGTTTTCTAGCATCTATCTTTTGAACTGTTGGTAATGGGAAATCCCATGTGATGTAAACTTCATCATTTTCTGTGATGCTATGTGGCTCATGTTTCCAGTGTTTTTCAGTCACTTCAGTACCATAATGTTTGCACAATGCCCAGAGCAACAGTCTTGCCACATTATTATGCCTTTCAGTATACAGTCCTTCTACCATTAGTATATCATAACCAGCAACAAGGTGTGCAACTGTTTCCAGTTTGGTTTTACAAAACCTACATTTGTCTGTTTTGCCCACATGTTCAATGGACTTTTTAAACCAACGTGCACGTAGTCCAATGTCTTGGGCCACCAATATTAAAATTTCATCTCTTGGTTTGAAGTTGCCTCTCCGTAACCATTCCTGCATTCGTTCCTGATCAACATGAGGTTCATCCAGAAGTTTTCTATACTTGCAACTATATTTATGTATTTTCCACATTTCTTGCCTTCTCATCTGGTCCTTCACCTTATGTTATTTCTTTTATTTCTTTGGCACATTCGGTTGCTGCCTGATTTTTATCTACTCTTGTTTGATTTCCATTCCTGCTTGATGCCAATGTGCTTCTGCTAGATTAAGCAGAGAAGTCATCTTAGATATATTTTCCTCATGTTTCAAAACTTCACTACACTTGGGTCTTGAGAGGTCAGCAGATATGTATGGAGTCCCATGATTGCATATCTATACGTGCCTCTTTCAGCTTTCAGCTTTCTGCTTTAAAGCCTGCATTTGCGCTTGTTTCCCATATTTCCTGTAACTAGTCTAGTCCAGATACAGATTTGCTGTATCTAGGACTGTTTGTAAGCTTTTGAGCCCCCCAAGCCTTTTTGTGTTGGAGGGAAGCATTCTATTTTATCAGTGGGAGTGGTAAGCACTAGGTAGCCTATCTACCACAAGATCCAGGTACAGATTCTTAGTTTTAGCACTTAAATTTGCTTATTCATGCTCAGCACTTGTTCAGAGCTTATTGTTAGCACTAAATAAGCTACAAATTACTACAGCACTCAACCTTCCTCTTTACCTAGAGGAAAACAGATTTTGTACTTACTTTGCTCACTTGCTTAGAGAAAAAATGCTCGTATAATCACTTTCCTCACTTGTCTAGAGGAAAGTAATTTTTATTCAGGCATGACCAAGGGTCAGCTCCCAGTGTTCTTTCTTGTCTGTCTGATGAATCTGGGCATCCTGGGGAAATGTACGAATTGCCTCATGTATACAGACAACCCTCTCCTCCTACCATCCAACACCGCAACCTGTGAGAGATGCACTTATCTAGCCAAACTGGAGGTAAAGCTCTCTCCAACCAAGACTAAACTTGACAGTCAATAGGAGAAGGTAAACACTTGCACCACACCACACTCATCACATAGTCCTACTAAACCTATGCCACCAAAATCCACACATAGAAACACAAAAACATTCGCAGAGACTCTCAATAATAATCTGCTCAAGCAACAGAGACCTCCAAAGCAGAAGTGCAAGCAACCTCCACCCCCCCAACACAACTCAAATGACACATAGCCTACAGACTCAATCTGCCAATAAACCACAGCCCATAAGGCAAAACAACATACCCCAGCACACTAGTCATAGGTCATTCTATATTCAGCCACACCGATGTCTCACTCACCAGGCTAAATAAGAAGAAGGTTACTGTCAGCTGCCTGTTGGGTGCCAGGATCTGGCACATAACCCATGCACTCAGGTGACTCCACAACAAGTACAAATATGACTCTGTCATTCTCCATCTTGGTGTGAATGACCTGAAATGTACCTCCCTGGACTACATGAAAAGAGACATGGAAGAGGTCTCCAATCTTGTAGCCCTAAGTACCATCCTGCCATTGCCCAGAATGATACCGCAGTACAAGGACAAAATGACTGACTTCAACAATTGGCTAAGCTTCTGGTGTCATTCTAAGGGAATCCAGTAACTGCCTGGGATGACATGGTCGACAAACCACAATGTTTTGCCAGAGATGGCCTGCACCTGTCGCCCCTGGGATTCCGGATACTGGCTAAGGGTCCTGCCGCCCCTATAGTGCCTTTTTTAGTCAAGGTTGAAATGACAAATTCACCACCGTAACAGGAAAAGGCAAGCAAAAACTGAGGGTAATGATACTCAATGCTAGAAGTCTAAATCTCAAACTGCAGTCACTCGAGGCACTGCTTAAAATGGAGAACATCGATATCTGTGCAGTGACTGAGACCTGGTTTAAGGCTCTAGAGAGCGCCCTTGCATAACCAGGCTATAACTCATACCACACTTTTCGGCCATCTAACCTGGACCAGAACACCAAAGGTGGAGGTGTTTCCATATTCATTAAGGATATCCACACCTCCAGGCTAGTTGCACAGCATAATGTATCAGAGGTTATCCAAGTGCAACTAACTCTGGGCAAAACTGCAATCCAAATTTTAGCTTGCTACAGATCCCCCACCATGCCCCAGGATTCCAACTCCTCTTTTCTTGATATACTGGAAAATATTAGGGTTCAACCAAATACCCTAATAATGGGAAATTTCAACTACCCCACCTTTAACTGTGAAAACTACTCATGTACCAAGTCCTTTGCTCAACTCGCTCATAAATTCCAATGCCCTGGATCACCTTATCCACACTCTCACCAGGGGCAACAACATCCTAGACCTAGTCATTGCCAACATGAGTGACCGGTGTTCCACACCTGAAGTCAACTCCTCATTGGTGAGATCCGACCATAAGCTAATCACCCTAAATATCCACATCACACCCCCACCCACCATTAAGGAAACCACGGTAAAAAGTTTCTCCAAAGCCAACTTCATGCTTCTTAAGACAGAAGTGGTAAACTTCATGACACCCTTGTAGATAGATAATACAGTTACAACTGCTGAATCCTACACAAATGCACTCTAAAAGTACTTACACGAGTGCATGGTTTGTGCTATCCCAAACAGAACCAATACTCTATCCTCCAAAAAAAGGAATCCGATCTGGTGGTCCCCTGGCATAAACAAACTCTACAACAGAAGGAAGAAACTGTTGCAAAAGAGAGTAAAATCCCATGAGTGGAAGAGCTCCCTGGTCAGCCTCAGTAAGAAGCAGAGATTCCTTATATGATCCTCCAAAGCTAGCTATGAAAACAAAATTGCCACTGATTCTAAGGGCAACCACAAAGCATTCTATAGCTATGTCAAGAATCTCAATGGCAACACCCAGATCTGCTCTGAGTTACAGCACAACAGCACAAAAATTACAGAACCAACTGATATTGCCAACATCATGGCAGATAGGTTCAGTGCTAACTTTACCACCCTCTTACCCCTTAAAGGGCCCATATCTATACAGGAAGAATTCAGAGTCCCTGTAATCACATCTATGCAGGTAAAAGCTACACTCTCTAAAACCAAAAACACAGCATTCATGGGACCTGACAACATCTCAGGCTGCATTTTACATGAACTTCAGAACGAACTGGCTCTCCACCTAAGCACCATGTTCAATCTTATTCTCACGTCAGGCTTTGTGCCCACTGAATGGCGCACAGCAACAGTTATCCCACTCCACAAAGGGGGAGCCACCACTGATCCTGAGAACTATCGCCCTATTAGCCTGACAAGCCTGGTCTGCAAGGCCATGGAACATATGATCATGGAACTCATAAACAAAAACATTGGTAACCTCCAAACTCTGGACCCCACCCAATTTGGGTTTGTGAAAGGCAGATCATGCCTTCTGAACCTGATCAACTTCTTTGAGGCAGTCACCAAAGTTGTAGACAAGGGTCAGGTGGTTCACACAGCCTATCTTAACCTCACCAAGGCTTTTGACATCATCCTCCATTCTAGAATTATAGCTAAACTCACTAAACTACGTATAAATCCCTATGTCACAAGATGGGCTGCCAACTGGCTTACTGACAGAACCCACACTGTAAATGTTGCAGACTCTACATCTGACATCAGACCAGTGACAAGTGGAGTAGCACAGGGTTCAGTCCCAGAACCTCTCCTGTTTGGTATCTACTTCTCTAAAGTGCAGGCTAACACAGAAGGCCTCTGGCTAACAAAGTCCGCAGATGACTGAAAACTAGGAGCTGTAGTCGAGTCCCCAAATGATGTGGGCATCCTACAGAAGGGCCTCACTGAGACAGATGCCTGGTGTCAGATGCAATGCCTCAAGCTCAGTGATAAAATGTGCATTGTCATCCCCTTTGGTACAAACTCTGTACCCATGAACTACCACATAAATGGCAGTCTATTTAACGCTGAATGTGTGATAAGAGACCTTGGGACCCAGGTTGACAGTAGTCTCTCCTTTGATAATCACATCACCACAATAGTCAGGAAATCCATCTATGTGGCACACCTCATCACAAAAGGGTTCTCATCCAGGAAAAAATAAGTCATTGTTCCCCTCTACTCGACACTCATTAGACCCATTATAGAGTACAATGCTTCTTTTGGAATGTACCGTGCAAGACATCTGCAGCAGTTGGAAAGGCCACAGAAGTACCTATCAAAGAGGATTAATGGCCTCAAACAGAGGCCCTACACCGACCATCTAAAAAAACTCCAGCTTTACTCTGCAGCATAACGCCTACTCCATGGAGATCTCTGCCTAACATATAAAGCTATGTTAAACCCAGTGCTGTTGGACATGCTACACTTAAATAAATCCCAATCCCTCCAAGCTACATGCTCTAGGGACCTAAACCTTGTCACCACAATAAACAGGACTTGCTGGAGGGATAGATTCCTATCCCAGAGACTTCCTATACCCTGGAACAAGCTACCCATCTATGTCAAGCAACATTCCTCATTAGCACTCTTCAAGAAAAATCTTGATGAGTGGGTGGGAAATAGGAAATACACCCCGGGAATCACTTCTGTGGCTCTGCTCAACAGGGGCACAGGAAATTAACTTCCTTGGGTGGCGTAAGCCAGGGAACCTTGTTGGCTAGGCTTACTTGGGCCCTTGAGCCAATAGCCTAGTACCTACCTATGAACCTATGAACCTATGTAATCATTTTCAGGGAGGGCCATCCCTCCTTTGGAACAGGGAATATATAATCTTGGTATGCACTGATTTTTATAAAGCATTTGGTGAGCATGAAGCATCTTTCTTGCTATCTAATCTATCCAACATGTGTTGGGGCCAGTCAATCACTCCAAAACTGTAAGTTAGGACAGGAAGAGCAAATTGTTTTACAGCTTGGATTTTATTTCTAGATGTCAACGCTGTTTTCAGGATTAATTTAAGTCTTCTAAACTATTCCTTACTAATTATTTTTGCATTTGTTCATGTTCTATTACTGATCCTTGATCAATCCCCGAATATTTATACACTCCCCCTTGTTCAAGTTCTTCTATATCACATTCTTGTCCCAAACTGATGTTTTCCTGGTGCTGCAGTTTTCTTGCTTTAAAGGTTGCTTTTGCACATTTATAAAAAAAAAATGGCATTCTCATATCATCTGAAAAAGTTATGACAACTTGCAGTTGTACTTTCAGTTCCTCATCTGATGAGTTATACAGCTTTAAATCATCGACAAAGTGAAGATGAGAAGTCTTTACACTTTCTTGTTTTCCAGCAGCCAAATAATAGCCATGGGCTAAGCTGTTAAACAGCAGCTTAATGGGTTAAGGTCAAGACAGAATACCAGCGGTGACAGAGAGTCACCCTAAAATATCCCCCTTTGAATTGTTATCCCTGGGATAATAATTTGTCCTTTATCATGGCTTAATTGCAAAGTGGTCTGCCACTATTTCATGGTCTCTGTAATGTAGTCAATCAGTGTAGGGTGTATCTTATACATTATTAAGCTCTTTTATCTACGAATGTTGGATACTATCAAATGTTTTTTTGTAGTCAATCAATGCTATACTTAGATTCTTCCCCTTTTTACAGTTCTCCACTATGACTTTATTTAACAACAAATGATCCCTTGCTCCATTCGACTTTCTTTTACTGCCCTTTTGTTCTACTGCCATAATTGAGTTTTCTTCTAAATTACTATAAACGCTATCGGCATCAATTCCCATATATAGTTTATATGTCATCGGAAGGCAAGTTATTAGTCTATAATTTGTAGGGTAGCTTACAGGTTCACTCTTAAGTAGGAGAATTGATTCTTCTGTTGTTAGCCAAGGGGTGCGCATATAAATATATTAGTTACCATTTTGGCTGATGTCATGTACAGGCTGTGTCTCTGGTGGCCTGATAATCAGGAACTGCCAGTCACACAGCTTGAGTAGCCATGCCAGTAGGTACTCCATGGTGGTGAGGCAGACCTCCAGCCATTGTCATACCTTGGATGACACCAGCCTTTGCAAATGCCAATAGCGGACTAGTGTTGACCCATCTGGGCTACTATCTGAATGTGACCCTTAGCTTTACTCATGTGACATAACCATAGCAGTCATCAGTAAGCCCTAAAAGTATCCTTCCAGAAAGTGACCACTGGCAACCAAAAAACAGAGGTGTTAGGTAGCAGAAAGCAAGGTGAGTGCCACTAGGCCCCATCTACAACCACAACTGGACTTACAGAAGGAAAAAAGTAAAAGGAGCATTTTACAGTCCACATACATTACACATCAAATTGTAGATGCACAGTGCAGTATTGAACACAGCATACACACTTCATTGGTGAGACAGTAAGAGAGGTGCTCTTCTGTTATGTGACATCCCTTGTTTTTGACACAATGCTGTTCAGTCACTGTAAAACAAGGCAAAAACTTGCTACACTGGTAGACCTATTAATTGAATAAAAAAAATGCTAAGATTTACAGTAAAACAGTTGTTCTCAGTCTCCCTCACCTACAGGTCAAAGTAGTGCCACTGCAGGTCAGTGTATGGATGTCCACTCTGTTCCAGGAATGGCTAATTTTAACGACATCACTCACTGTCCCAGTGAGCTCATAACAGAAATGCACCTTGTGAAATGGCCACCACAAAAGTCTAGCAAGTACACATCTAAGTCCCTATGGAGGTATAACAAGAAAATCTTGCTTTGGTAAGACACCAGGCAGGAAGCTTCCTGTTTTCAGCTGTTGAGGAGGCCACTTCCTCTCACGCTGGTTTACTTGAGAGCAAAACTGTAGCCCTGCATGCACATGTGCATTTTCAGATTCTCTGTCATGTGCTAAGGATGATCTCTCTTCATGGATTCTGCATATTGCCAAGACCTCATATTGCCCCATAATACTTTTTTGTTCAAGATCAATGATTTCAGATTATCTACATAATCAGTCAAAATCAAAACTAAATGAAAGAAGCACTGCTCGGAGCTAAAAGCCTAAACAAGAAGATGCACTCCTTGCAGGTATTCGTATCGCTTGAAAATATAGATATGTGTGTATTTAGTGAAACATGATTTCAGAACAGCAATAGCACCCCTACAGAGTTCAGTGCCTACCACTCAGACACAATGCAGGAAATTATAGTGTTAGTGGAAGAAACATATCTGTATTCCTAAGAAGCCATATCATCTCCAGACTCTTAACCTAGAGCAATTACTTATAAACTCCTCTATATCATTTTCATGGTTAGTATAACTCTGTAGCATATCATAGCCAATTACTGAACACCCTTTTTGTCATCTACATCCCATGAGGAATATTTAAAGTAACCTACATGCTGCCTTAGCAAGCCTAATACTATTCTTTATTGAAACTTCAACTCTCCCTCCAATAACTGGGAAACCTTCACTGTCTCAATTTTGTGGCCCACACAAAGGTTTCAAAACACCATTAATACTAGGTCCCTTAGATCAAATGGATAAAGTCCCAACTATGGGTTTGAAAATATTGGACCTGATTTATACCAGTATTGCCACCCTATGTTCTAAACCTACAGTTACCACATCACTCAGATTACTGCAAATTTGAAACTGTCATTTACTCCCTATCTGACTTTCAGATTCATCACGATGGACTAACATACACCAATAAGTGCTGCCTGGACCAAGGCTTACAATAAAATATAACACTGTGCCCTTTGTTAAAACTGCATTCATGCAACTACCCTATGGATGACACCCCTTAGAAAGTTGACTCAGCATTAGAGACCTGTGTTCTTTCATTAACGATAATTACCATATATAAATCATTGTTTGGAAATTCTTTTACCTTGCCAGATTAATTACCACAAGTATTTTTTCCAGATGTAAGGAAGATATCATCCCTCTCTATTCCTCTCTCGTCAGGGCAACAATAGAGTATAATGACCCATTTCTGTAAGCTTGAGGGTGCAGCATTTCCTCACTATGTTTATTAAGGTCATGTCTACCTTGAGCTACTAAGAGTGCTTTAAAATCCTCTATGCCTCTCTCTCTCTCTCTCTCTCTCTCTCTCTCCCTCTTTTCTGCTTCCAACATACTCTTGAGATGACCTTTGTCTAGCTTCCAGAGCCTCAAAGGATGCAGTCCTATGCTAACTAAAAACACCATCAACACCCACTTGAGAGATCTTAACTTCCACCAAAACATACACAGAACTTGCTGGCAGACAGATATAGATATATACTCCAGAAAATCTCTCTTTTATGGAATAGACTTCCTATGGATATAAAGCAAAGTAACTCCATACCCCCCCTTAAGCATAATCTGGACAAATGGCAGCCATAAATATACCCCAGGTCAGTCCACTGAGGTCCTCACTGAAAGGTGTTGAAAGTAGTTATAAATTAGTTGTGTCAATAAGGACCTATGATTTGGGATATTGTAGCTAGGCTAGTAATAATACTCTGCTTAAACAGCCTAATATATAGCGAGAAATGTATGAGCCTATGAGCTGTGCAACTATTAGGAAACTGGGCTTCATATCTGACTAAAGTGTGCTTACATCCCTAGCAATGGGATTAGCATGTTAACACCCTTCAGTGTGGGTGGCACTTTGAGTTATGTTAGTGGTTCAGAGACATGCATGCTAAATGCCTTCATCAGCATAAGTGCATCAGTAAAAGGTCCTTATCAACACAATATTAAGTAGTGGCACTTTTTTGCAACAATGTTTTAAGATGACTAACTGTGGAACCAGGGCTTTGCAGAATACTTTTAAGACTGAGACAGGCATACTGAAGAAAGACAGCACACTTTATAATGTATCCGTGCACTCTAATCAATGCCATGGTGAATGGCAGTGCAACAGGGACCTAGAGGAAGCGACGCAGCAAAACAGAATGACATTGTGACAGCCAGCTATAGGTGGACTCACTCTGGTATATGTGCTCCTAGGGAAGGACATGCAACACATGACTCAATGAGCCTTACAAAGAGTGAGGCATGGCAATGCACTTTAAAGGAGGAACATGGTATGCAGAGTACTACAGGTGGTCACTATGCTGATACAGTAAGGAGTTGCTCTGATAACATGCTCTTTGCTGCAGTGACAAAAGGAAAGGGGGTCTGGACACAGCACTACAGGGGATAGCTAACTGGTCACCAAATGGGGAAGGATTAATACCTCTCAACTGTACAGATTTTCGCAGAATGTCCAGATTTTGGTTTAATAGTTTTGGTCTGTTTTTCATAAAATTGTGGTTTTCTGGTGAACTAGAGATAAATCTTTAAAGACTGAAGTTAGAAAATAATGACAGACATTTGAGTTTCTGAATACTTGTCCTTCAGAAAATTCACACTAATACAAAACCTGTTATTCCATCAAAATTTTGAGTTTGTAAGAGCAATATTTAAATTTGTCTCTATTTTTGGGCCTTTGTTCCACTTTTATTCATGGTTTTGTCCAGATTTCTTATTCTAAGAGTTTGAGAGGTATGGTCAGTGCATCTATCTACATGACATCCACAGAAGGTCATGCACACACTGACTGATGTGTAACCCAAAAGTGTATAGGTCTTGCCAATGGAGGCGATAGCTGGAAAAGGTGAAAACCCAAAAGAATAAAATTATACTGCAGGCCCTTGATAATCATGGCATTTTCATCCTCTGAAAAGGTAACACAGAAAAGATTTATGCAGGTCATCTTTGACAGAGAATGATACAGGACATTAGTGCTGTGGGCAGCCATAACAGTAAAGTAACTGAGGTAATATTGCTGCCAAGAACAAGGCATGGAATACTGCCAAGGGCATTACCACCATAGTAGGCAGACCACCAACACAGAAGCATCTCACAGAGGTGGAAGAGTTTCTTGGTGTCTCTATCTGGGAGGGGAGTTGACCTTCATTCAGGGGGTGGGAACTGTGCTGGTGTCAACAAAGTGAGTATATGTAGGGCATACCCCATGTTAGTAATATCCTTTAAACATCCATATTATAGAAGGCATTACTAACTTATTCAATGAGAGGCTTCTGCTTATTTTTTTCCTGCAGATACCTACAGGCTGCAGCTACAGCAATCTGCACAACCCTTAATTCCCTTATATTGTCAGATGCCAATATGCCTGCTTTGGGGTTGGTGGGGTGGAAGGTTCCACAAATATCTTGTCTTTATGTTTGGCACAGGTTCCATTGCTGGAGTATCCAGCACATTGGTACAGGATATGTTTGATGTTAACAAGACACCTGCAACTGATGATGATGGCAATACATTGTGCTCCAGTGGTGCAATCGGTTAGCATGTGGTACTTATAAAGTAGTACAGAGCAATATAAGTTTTACTATGATAATCCTATGGCACCATCAGCAATATTAAGGTGGGACAGGTAAGCAGTACAATGTTACAAAAGGATAAAATCCTGACCGAGGCTCGGGTGACCTGGGTTTGATTAGCTGCTCATGCATCTGAGATGCTGGGAGAGAAGAATTAACATGCTCCCATCCTTAGGCGGGGGGAGTCATTTGCCTGGATGTTCCTCCTGTTCTACCAGGAATTTAGAATGAGGAATGTGAGGACATGTGTCTGGGTTTTCCTCATGTTTAACTCCTGTTGAAGGCTTTTGGCATGGGACGGGGGGGGGGGGCATTGACCTTAATGGCAAAGATACATTGGCTGACTCAATGTAAAGGTGGGAAGACATGCCGGCATTTCTCCTCTGCATGCCCATCCAGTGGATGGCAATAGGCAAGCGTGTGGAAAGGGGAAGCTTACAGCATAAAGACCCCCACGCTCCAACCTGCAGTATAACATGGAACCATGACATCTTGATCTCCTCTTCACACTTGTCAAAGCAAGTCCTGGGAAGGCCAGAAGAGGTAGGCAAACCCAGTGATTGAGAGCAGACACGAGGGTCTAGGCAGGTTGACACACATCCTCCCAAATTACACCCCTTAGCCTAACCATTGTTTGGCTGATGTCAAGTAACTATGATCCTCAGCTAGATTGCACAGGATTTCTCAGCCCACATGGCATATTTGAGGTGCATATACACCTTAAATAGAATAGGCATGGTGATATACCTCCATGAATCTAGGTCTCTTTTTGACATGGATGCAACACATTGCCTTAATCAATAGCTATGCAAGTTAATGATCCATTCACAGAAAACCGATACCCCTAGCAGGTGTGGGGATGATGAGTGTGCTGTCTTGCCTGCATGATGACTCACAGCACATGCATGGTCTGTGTGACAACATGCAGTGTCTGCACATCTATATGGTATGTAGCAACAGGGAACAGAAAGTGATGCTTATGTCAGTTATGACAAATATTGCATCCATTCATGTTTCCGTGTGGGACATGGTAAATTCCCTCTGGTTTGCCAGTTCTGAACATACTGTCCACGTTCATGGATGATCAAAGTTCAAGCAAACCCTGATAACAGAGTCCACATCTGAAACAGTTCACTATTAGCTCTGGCCACAGAGGCCAGCATTACTGAGGGTAGTCAATCTCACATCCATGGCTGCCGATGCTCCTCAGGCTTCACTTCTGGGATACCTCACCCAGTGACACACTCCTATTCTCCTTTATGAACAACTGGACTGCCACATCTACTCATGGATTTTATCTAGGTCATGGATACCATATATTTGTTGGCTCCTTACATAGTACACCCTATCAGGATGCACAGGCATGCTCCTACAGTTCTATGTCAACCCTGCCAGGGATCATATTGAACCCAGAGAATTCAGGCCACAGCACTGTATATCACCAATATGTATATCACCATATCACTGTATATCACCATATCACCATGCATTGGTGGTTGTGATACCCTGATCTCCATAACATGCTACCAGAGTGAGTGGTTATCACATCCACCTCCCATAACCCTTGCCCATGTATCACAGTCAGTATGACTGGCCTGTACAGACCCTATTCTGTGAGGGTAAGGTAATGTCAGATTCATCTTGTGTTCAATCCATGCACTGCCTTAGATGGTATTGGTGTAATATTGCATGGATCATTGTATTCTGTGCTGGATGCACATGGTCACTGTTTCATGTCCATCTTCCATTCTGCTACTTGGCTACTGCCTGCAGAACTATGGCGGGAACTGCTGAGTTGTTTCACTGGTGCTCTAACTGTCTTTGCAGTGCCATGTTATGCAACATGGCACACAAAACAAAGGTCTTATTGCAGATCTCTGTTGAATAATGCAGTGCCCCAACCAGACACACCAAGGCATTCCTACAATTGATTAGAAATGCATTGCCACATGTTCCTTGTTTCTGCATACACAGTGTTATTTGCCATCTCTGTCATGGTTGGAGGAGTTGCAGATTAGGGACATCATCCATCATTCCATTGCTTATCATGCTTCACAAGCAACACACAAAAGTGGCATTATATGCAGCCTACTGCCTGATAGTATAGTAAATTGTGTAAAGTGACCTCTTTACCACATATATGTGCAACTAAGCAGATGACTCTGTAGGAAGTGCAGCAAGATGAACTGTTGGTACAAGACAAAAATGGAAGTTGAGGGAGCAGAATCCTTCTTGCTCTGTATCTCATATCTTAGTGTCTTGTTGGGGACTTAGTGGAAATGTGTGTAAAATCAGATTTTCCCGGGAACAAAGAGAAAGGGGGTTACATTGTAAAACTGGAAAATACCAATATAGTTGCAGTTTTCTCTTCAGCAGTCCTTAGGAACCATATGCACTTGACAAGCTACCGCACAACAGAAGGAACCTGCACAAGATATGTGTGGTTGACACCTTCAAGTTTCCCAGAGTGTCAGTCTTATTGCATCCATTCATGTTTCCGTGTGGGACATGGTAAATTCCCTCTGGTTTGCCAGTTCTGAACATACTGTCCACGTTCATGGATGATCAAAGTTCAAGCAAACCCTGATAACAGAGTCCACATCTGAAATAGTTCACTATTAGCTCTGGCCACAGAGGCCAGCATTACTGAGGGTAGTCAATCTCACATCCATGGCTGCCGATGCTCCTCAGGCTTCACTTCTGGGATACCTCACCCAGTGATACCCTCCTATTCTCCTTTATGAACAACTGGACTGCCACATCTACTCTTGGATTTTTATCTAGGTCATGGATACCATATATTTGTTGGCTCCTTACATAGTACACCCTATCAGGATGCACAGGCATGCTCCTACAGTTCTATGTCAACCCTGCCAGGGATCATATTGAACCCAGAGAATGCAGGCCACAGCACTGTATATCACCAATATGTGCATCACCATATCACCATGCACTGGTGGTTGTGATACCCTGATCTCCATAACATGCTACCAGAGTGAGTGGTTATCACATCCACCTCCCATAACCCTTGCCCATG
The DNA here is from genome assembly GCF_019279795.1 of Protopterus annectens. Taxonomy (NCBI): domain Eukaryota; kingdom Metazoa; phylum Chordata; order Ceratodontiformes; family Protopteridae; genus Protopterus; species Protopterus annectens. The sequence goes on along the minus strand of NC_056749.1, from coordinate 452,580,813 downwards.
TATCACAGTCAGTATGACTGGCCTGTACAGACCCTATTCTGTGAGGGTAAGGTAATGTCAGATTCACCTTGTGTTCAATCCATGCACTGCCTTAGATGGTATTGGTGTAATATTTCATGAATCATTGTATTCTGTGCTGGATGCACATGGTCACTGTTTCATGTCCATCTTCCATTCTGCTACTTGGTTACTGCCTGCACAGCTATGGTGGGAACTGCTGAGTTGTTTCACTGGTGCTCTAACTGCCTTTGCAGTGCCATGTTATGCAACATGGCACAAAAAACAAAGGTCTTATTGCAGATCTCTGTTGAATAATGCAGTGCCCCAACCAGATACACCAAGGCATTCCTACAATTGATTAGAAATGCATTGCCACATGTTCCTTGTTTCTGCATACACAGTGTTATTTGCCATCTCTGTCATGGTTGGAGGAGTTGCAGATTAGGGACATCATCCATCATTCCATTGCTTATCATGCTTCACAAGCAACACACAAAAGTGGCATTATATGCAGCCTACTGCCTGATAGTATAGTAAATTGTGTAAAGTGACCTCTTTACCACATATATGTGCAACTAAGTAGATGACTCTGTAGGAAGTGCAGCAAGGTGAACTGTTAGTACAAGACAAAAATGGAAGTTGAGGGAGCAGAAGCCTTCTTGCTCTGTATCTCATATCTTAGTGCCTTGTTGGGGACTTAGTGGAAATGTGTGTAAAATCAGATTTTCCCGGGAACAAAGAGAAAGGGGGTTACATTGTAAAACTGGAAAATACCAATATAGTTGCAGTTTTCTCTTCAGCAGTCCTTGGGAACCATATGCACTTGACAAGCTACCGCACAACAGAAGGAACCTGCACAAGATATGTGTGGTTGACACCTTCAAGTTTCCCAGAGTGTCAGTCTTAGGTTCCTGGATTGTCCCTGTAACTATGATGGTTAAAGATATATGTACCTCTTGATTCCCTTGGCAGGTGATACAATTCGACCACTCTTGCAATGTCTCACTATCCACACTAAAGTGTTCCATGATGCGTGGACTAGTCAAGTGCTAGCAGGTAAGACACTGATGTCTTTATCTGTAATGATATAGATAGCAGTGACATGACATGTCACAGGGGCTGGTTAAAAGACTAGCCACTGACATACCCTATTCACCTGACACTGATAGTATTACAGGCATTGCAGATTGCTTGTACACCATCAATCATTGGACTCATAATGTGTCTATGATGCAGAGCTGCACAACAGTTTTATACTTCTCTCGTTTGTTTTCCTATGTTTGATGCCAACATTTGCATCCTCACTGTACCTTGTTTGCATCAGGAAGCTCATTTGCATATCATAATGTGATTATTTTCATTTTAACTTTGGTGCACCTGTGCTCCTTATATCTCTCATTTACCTCCTCCCTATTAATTTCCAACGCCTGCATTATTTTGGGCAGCACTATGTGTACTATGTGCTGTCTTCAAATCCCACACTTTATCATTATGTATTTACTGAAGGTTACAGGTTGAAGTCAGCAGCATGAAAAAAAAATCAAATACAGAGTAAATGTTTACCAAATTTCATTTAAAAAAAATATCAGTTGTTTTATGTACATATTTGGCAAGAGGATGGTTAGTGCATGTATTTCTGCAATGTGGTCTGCTCATACCAGTCAACTTCTTAGTGCAAGAAAACTGGACAAAGCCTGACAAAATAGGGGGACAAAGGCCCAAAAATAGGGACAGATATTAAATATTGCTCTTATAAGCTTAGAAAGTTGCTAGAGTAACAAGGTTTGCGTTAACATACATTTTCTGAAGGATTTGAAGACTGAAACCCAAATGTATGTCATTGCCCCAGTCTCCTTCAATAAACACAACATGCCAAATGACAATTGACTACCTTTATTAAACTTTAATAAACATAACTTTATTGAACAATATTTTAACTTATTCATCACTATATGAATACCCTTATAACCCTTTAATAGGGCAGTGTAACCATGCTCACCATACTCAAATAAGCAGTGTCCTCACCATCGGTCACTTGCTTTTACTTATAAAGCAGCAACCTACAGCTCACTTTCATTCCCCAACTCCTTGAATTAAATATCCAACCTCCTTTTACTAGGACAGCAAAATCTCTCTCAACCTAACCAAATAAGCAGTGTCCTCACCTCCACTCACTTACATTTACTTTTCAAGCAGAGTCCAACCTCTCACTATCATTCCCCATTTGAATTAAACATCCAACACCAGAGGGGGAACAGAAGACGGGCAAGCCTACCCTCTTCTCTGCCTAAACACCTAACCTATAAACTAACCACACAATCTTCAATGTTCCCAAAAGAGGGAGGGAGGGCGGGTAGCAAGTGCATGCTAAAATCTGATCCCTTACCAAGTTACACTAATGCAAAACCATTTATGCCCCTCCTTACTCTTATTTCATTTCCTCCCAACCCTCCATGGTTCAAAGTTTAACCCTTTCATCACCACCACACTAATTAACTTTCTTCCATAACCATCTTACGCCTATAACTATTCCTACCTGACCCATGCCCGTAGATGTCCCTGGACAAATTGGTTTGTTCCAAAACCTCATTTTTACCTACCCCATCAATAAACACACCACACCAAATGACATCTGATGACTTTATTAAACTTGCATAAACTTGGCTTTATTGAACAATATTTTAATTTATTAATCACAACATAAATATCCTTATAACCATTTACTAGGGCAGCATAACCACTCTCACCCTACATAAGTAAACAGTGTCCTCACCTCCGCTTGCTTACTTTTACTTATTAAACACCGTCCAACTGCTCATTATCATTCCCAAACTCAACAAATTAAACACCCAACACAAGAGGGAGAACAGAAGAGGGCCAAGCCTGCCCCTCTTCTCCACCAACCAGCCTGACATATGCTGCCCCCCTTATTTACTCCAAAACCTTCAAAAACACTCCAAAAACAAACCTAAGTGTACATTAAAGAGGTCTCAACCAAATTCATTCAGGTGTACTCCATCTTCTCTGAACCAAATTGTATCCTTGTCATTGTCATCTGAATGCCCTATCATATAAATAACTAAAGCAGTCAGTTGCCTAACTAGCCCAAAATTAACAACCAATGAACCCTCTCCAAAGCCAAAAAAAATGTGATGCTACCTCCAGCCACACGATACACATACCTGGGTATGACCTCTTTAAATAAACAGATCCTCAGTAATCCTAACTACCAAAGGTAGCTTCAGAATTATTCCCAACATACAAACCACAGTCCAAGATTTATTAAAGTCACATAACCCTGCCACTTGTGCAGCTATGCTAATCGCAGCTAAGTTACCCTTTACTGACTGAACTACCTTATATTGTTCCCAATCCTGAACCAAATGTTTCAACCATAATCATTCTGATCCAACTCCTTCCTCCTCAGGCAGCTGCAACACAAATTAACAAAAATCTCACAAAGCCCTACCATACACCTTCCTTTTAAAAGTTGCCCAGGATTCCTGCACCAAGCATCTGATTATTCCTGGCCATCTTGACACACCTCATCTGGCCACAGCATCAGCTTGTACCACTGCCAAATTGCCCGAATGAAAATTGAAATGTTTTTCCTGCAACAACTTCTGCTAGAGTTTTAACACCAGCCAAACTGGAACTAACTCACAACAACCAAAATCCCTCCTCCAATTGCCTTTCCATCATGCAAACCAGCAAGCCACAAACCATTCTGCCCAAAATATAACCCCATCACAAGACTTCCTACCGCGTCTGCAAACAATTGCAAATCCCCTTGAACAACCCAATTCACCTGCCAAAAAGCCATACCATTAGACTGCTTCAAAAAGACAACCACAATGCCAAATCAGTAAGCACCAACTTATTAACCCTCAACCAATGATGTTTGCTTTTTACCCAGTTCAACAAAAAAGGTCACAAACACACAAATGAAACAACCCAGGTGAACTGCCTGACATACAAAATTCCAGAGCCTGAAGAGCTCCATGACATCCTTAATACACACCCTGTCCTTGGATTTCACCCACTGAATCTTTTGTTTCAAGTGAGTTACCTTCTCATCTGGTAAATAAAACAAACCAAATCTGACCTCAAAACAGTTACAAGTGGAGTACCACCGGGTTCCATCCTGGAACCTCTCCTGTTTGGTATCTACTTCTCTGAAATACAGGCTAACACAGAAGGCCTCTGGCTAATGAAGTTTGCAGATGACTGCAAACTAGGAGCCACAGTCAAGTCCCCAAATGATGTAGACATCCTACAGAAGGGCCTCGCTTAGACAGATGCCTGGTGTCAGAGCCATGGTCTCAAGTTCAATGCAAAAAAGTGCAGTGTCATCCTCTTTGGTAAAAACTCTGTACCCATGAATTACAACATAGACAGCAATCTAGTTAACACTGAATGTGTGATAAAAGACCTTGGGACCCAGGTGGACAGTAGTCTCTCCTTTGAGAGTCACAAAGCCACGGTAGTCAGGAAGTCCTTCTATGTGGCACACCTCAACATAAAAGGGTTCTCATCCAGGAAAAAAGAGATCATTGTTCCCCTCTACTTGACACTCATTAGACCCATTATAGAGTACAACGCCTCTTTTGGAATGTACCTCACAAGACATCTGCAGCAGCTGGAAAGGCCACATAAGTACCTCACAAAGAGGATTAGTCGTCTCAAACAAATGCCCTACACTGACCACCTCAAAAAACTCCAGCTTTACTCCGTAGCATATCACCTACTCCGAGGTGATCTCTGACTAATATATAAAACAATGTCAAACCCAGAGCTGTTGGACATGCTACACCTAAAGAAATCCCAATCCCTCCAAGCTACACGCTCTAGGGACCTAAACCTTGTCACCACAATAAACAGGACATGCTGGAGGGATAGATTCCTGTCCCAGAGACTTTCCATACTCTGGAACAGGCTACCCATCTATGTCAAGCAAAGTTCTTCATTAGCACTCCAAGAAAAATCTTGATGAATGGATGGGAAATAAGAAATACACCCCGGGGATCACTTCTGTGTCTCTGCTCAACAGTGGCAAGGGAAAATAACTTTCTTGGGTGGCGTAAGCCAGGGAACCTTGTTGGCTAGGCTTACATAGGCCCTTGGGCCAATAGCCTAGTACCTACCTATGAATCTATGAACCTATAAACCATGGCCTGCATTCACTAGCAATTCCAGAAAAGCAATACCTTGCTTGGGACTTCAAACTAGCCAGTGGAAGACCTGGTTCTTCAACCATCCCCAAAACACATGAATACCTAGTAAAGCTCCATTAAACCCTTTACCTACTCTTAGAATTTCATCCAGATAATGTACCTCCTTCTGACTGCCCACCCACTGCTGCCAAATCCAATGGTGAGCAGTGCTAAACCTCTCAAATTAGCACAGACCACCAAGCATTCCATTGACATAGCCTTGCTAAAGTAAAACCTAAACCCAGCTACCATGCCCAACCACATCACTGTTCCTCCCAAACTGATAATAAATGAAAACCAGATTCAAATAAACGAAAAACAGATTCAGTACCTACCTGCACCAACCATAGGTCCATAAACCCCTGAATGACCTGCACTGCATTATCCAAAGACACATAACTGACTTGTGCATCATCTCCAGAAATAAAATCACTCACAGAATTCCCCTAGGGAGAAGACAAATGGTGAATCAAACAAAATTCCCTACTGACTTCCTAGGAACCAACTCCAACAGAGAAACCTTAAAGCTGTTAAAGGAAGGAATATCAAATAGACCCATTTACTTGAACGATGTTTTTATTTTCTTTCACAGATGTGATCATTTGATGGAATGCATTTTGCACATATGATAGTAAACCTATACATATATATATATATATATATATATATATATATATATATATATTTACACACACACGCACACACACATATAAATATATATATATATATATATATATATATATATATATATATATATATATGGGTTCCGGATGTTTGCTCAAATGAGCAAACGACCAAAACCCAAATGGCCGGGCATACTTACGCAAAAGTGCTTTTCATCAAAGAAGCACTTTTGCGTAAGTATGCCTGTTGCCGAGGCTGTACTGCAGTGCAGGTAAGGGAAATTTCCCTTTTCCCCACTGTAGTGCTGTCCCGGACTGAGAATATAAAAGTGGGGGGGGTGGGGGGTGCAGCCCTCCACAGGGGGGGGGTGCAGGGGGGCTTTGCCCCCTGCTAAAATGTTAATGTAGTGTTTTTTTTTTTTTCTAACATGCTTTAACAAAAGCCCTTTTTCGATAAAAGCACTTTCATTAAAGTGTGTTTGGTTATTATGGATTCAGACATTTGCTCATTAGAGCAAACGTCCTAGATATATATATATATATATATATATATATATATATATATATGGGATATATATATATATATATGGGATATATATATATATATATATATATATATATATATATATATATATGGGATGTATAACAGGTAGGTACTGAAAAACATTAGCAGTATTGTATATGGTCTTGCAGGCAGGGACAGAACAGTACCTCTCTCCTAGTCTGGTAGCCCTTGTCCAAACAATTTATAACCAACAGTTTACCTAAAACCCACTACTCCTATTCTAAAATTTTGATATTGCTATGCCAAGAAGTTGGACACAAACCTAACCAAATTGTACTAAGAGTTTACAAAATTACTGCTAGGTATAAAGGACTAATAGTCCCACAATATCTTTACTCTGTACTTACAAGCAGCTGGACTTTAGGACCCTGCAAACTCCTGACTGGTGTATCCCCGCTGCCGCTACGCTCGGGCTCGCTCCGCTCCCCACCCTGCCCCCATATCCCACCCGCCCCTACTATATCCACATTTATTAGGTCATAATTCCCATCCCACTCAATCCCTGAACCAATCTCAGCCCCCCTGCACTTAGTTTATCTCCTCCCATAATTCTAGCTAATTACCAATTAACTAGCTGCCCCTCCTAACCCTACTCACATAATTTAGTCTTTCTTTGTTACTAAATGGGCATAATAATGAACTCTATCATCCCACCTCTAGTTCTTCTCCTACTGATTCCTTATCTCTTATCATGGTATGAAAACCAAACCCTATTGGGTATTCACCTCCCAAATGCTCACACCTGTAATAATATAACTCCCCCCTTGAAACCAATCTCTCCTTCTAACTGCCCGACGACAACATCATGCCCCTAAAGTATGTATCTTACCCAACGCTATCCCAAAGTAACCACTATTAAATCTAGTCTGAAGATACTTAGTAAACTACTACGTCTCTTAGACCACCTGAAAGCAAGTATTACTAAAGATGGTGATATCCACCCTAACCCAGGCCCTTCCACAGTCTTAGACCCTGACACCCCTATGACAACCCAAAGATCCTCTAGCTCCCTCCTTATCTTTCATCTTAACCTTAGAAGTATAAATAACAAGATACATAATCTACATGCTATGATAGCCACACATCTCCCAGACATCATGTGTCTATCTGAAACATGACTCAAACCGTCCACTAAGGATGAAGAAATTCTTCCACCTGGTTATAATATACTTAGGGTTGATAGGAAAAAAAAAAAAGGTGGTGGAATAGCAGTAATGTTTAGAAATACACTGAATATCATTATGAATCCAACACAACCCCCCAAGGTCTCTAATATGGAACTAATTGCCCTAAAAATATGCCTGAACAACCAAAAGAGTATCAATCTAATTGTAGTCTATATCCCACCAGGGAAAAACTTAGAAACTGTGGAGCTCATGCTAAGCTGGCTTACCTCAAACTACCCCCAGGAAACAATTGTACTAGGAGACTTTAACCTTGACTGGTCCCAATACTCTGACCAAATGAATCCCCTGCCTATTAACCTACATGGTTTCTCCCAAAATATAAAATCTCCCACAAGAATAGGTAACTCTCAACAAAAAGATAGCATTATCGACTGGATTCTTACAAATAAAGACACACCTAATTATACCACAGGGACCCTTCCCAATGATCTTTTTCATTGTGAGACTGCATTGCTTTGTTTAGTAGATGACTTAGTGTTTGTACTGTAAAATACAAAATAAAACTTTCAAATGAAGTCCAACTCATCATACAAGTAAAGCAGTATGCAGATTAGTGTTTATGGTAAATGGAGTGAAATAGCCAAGTAATGGTTCATAGGAATGGCTGCAGAGGCTCTTCAACCGTGATTTTGTCAGGGGGGAAGGGCAGCAAACTCAGACAGGCCCAGCTGAACTATACCTCCCAATTGTCCAGATTTTCAAAGAATTAATATATTTTTGCTTCTTATTTTTGGTTTGTTCTTCATAAAATTTGTAGATTTCTGGCAAATCATTTAGAAATTAAGTCACTAAATAATGATACACTGAGTTTCAGACTTCATAACCTTCAGAAAAATGCATGCTAAAGTAAGAACTGTTATTCTATCAACTGTCTCAATTTATACAAGAGCAATTTTTAGTACTGTTTATATGTTCCCCCAGTATATTTGGCCTTGTTCAGATTTACTGCATTAACAGGTTGAGAGGTACATGCAGATAAATTGCTTTATAGAATTAGGCATAGCCAAACTCTCAACTGTCCCTGATTTTGGCTTAAAATGTTGCTCTTTAATAATCCCTCCGCAAAATAGCAATTTTGGAAGAAAACATGAAGGGTTTACAATTAAGAAATAACTGTAATAATCAAAGTTATAGATTACTTGAAATGCATGTAGATTCTTTTATTTTGTCAGCTGCTCAAGTTAGCAGTACTAATATTAAAGTGTCCCTTCTTTGACAGGATCCCAGCTGTATTGTGTGGCTATTTTATATTTTTGCATCACATTTGGTCCATTTTTCATAAAATTGTGTTTTTTGGCAAATTAGTGACAAATCACTAATGACAGAAGTTAGAAAATTATGGCAGACATTTGAGTTTCAGATTTCATACCCTTCAGAAAAGTCATACTAATGCAAGACCTATTCTATTATCTTTCTAAGTTTATTAGAGCAATATTTAAAAATTGTCCTTATTTGTGGGCATTTGTCCCACTTCTGTTTATGGCTTTGTCCAGATTTCTTGCTCTGAGGTTGAGAGGTATGACACATGTGTCAGGGCCATCACAGTCAGCCAGAGACATCTCAAATTGTGACATACTTGTTGCACCCCACTCCACCATGTACTGACTCTGGATGTGTCCAAGCAGGGCAAGGAGTAGTTATGCAGTGTAAATGTGCAGTGTGCCCCCCCCCCCCATCCAAGGTAGACACAAGTACTACAGTGGCTTTTCATCTGTCCTTGATTTTGCAGAAAGGTCTGGTTTCTGTCATATTTTTGTACTGTTGATTTATGCTTATTACTCAAAGTGCCTGTTGCTCTGTGTTTAAGTAGCAATGCTTTAATGACCATAATGTAAGCTTGTCTGAGATCATAAGATGCAAGTAAGCTTTAATAAGCATACTGTTAAAGAATTGCCAACATTGAAAGCCTTTCTGTTGTTGCCATGCAGAGAATACTTGACTAGATAATGCATAAGCCTTGAGTATTAAAGGACTGGATTCCATTATTTTAAAAAGCTCATTACACTTGTTGGAGACTTCCAGTCATCTCTACAGACTTTACCCGTAAACTAAACAGAATGCCAATCATGTGTGGTCCATAACCTGTACAGTAATCCTTTAAGCAATGTATCTTGAGCTTGTTTCTTGTTTGCTTTTCATTTTTTACTTACATGTTTTCCCCATGAAACAAGTAGATAGTTGTCAGGCAGCAGGTCTTTTTTTGGATAAGAAACATTTTTACAAGTGGGGGCATCACAGAGATTTCTACTTTCAGCATGTTACTTGGCACTTTAATAAAGCTGAATATAAATTATAATTAGAACTGCAGTGCAAGGAGAAGTGGTTTGAGTTGAGTGCTTCTGGTTTTGCTTGTACTTGATTTTGACTGGCATTCCAGTAATGTATTTAAAAAGTAATTTATTTTTTCATGCCTCACAACCTTTTGTTTCCATCTAGATATTAAGTAAGCTGTCATGCAGCCAATGCATTGAAATATTTTTATTCTTCTACACTTATTTTTGTCTTGATTGGACTCTCATAATGATGGTTTGCCATGCCACCCAGGGGAGTGTATTTAATTAAAGTTAGTTTTTGTGGTTTTGAGCATAGCTCCTCCCCTTTCTGGTTGGCCACACCCCTTCCCCTTGACCCCACCCATTCAGCTGGCTCCTGCAGCCCCCCTTTGATTTGAAGTCACCAGCCGCCACTGGTAATGATATAGATGGCAGTGACATGACATGTCACAGGGGCTGGTTAAAAGACTAGCCACTGACATACCCTATTCACCTGACACTGATAGTATTACAGGCATTGCAGATTGCTTGTACACCATCAATCATTTGCACTCATAATGTGTCTATGATGCAGAGCTGCACAACAGTTTTATACTTCTCTCGTTTGTTTTGCTATATTTGATGCCAACATTTGCATACTCACTGTACCTTGTTTGCATTAGGAAGCTCATTTGCATATCATAATGTGATTATTTTCATTTTAACTTTGGTGCACCTGTGCTCCTTATATCTCTCATTTACCTCCTCCCTATTAATTTCCAACACCTGCATTATTTTGGGCAGCACTATGTGTACTATGTGCTGTCTTCAAATCCCACACTTTATCATTATGTATTTACTGAAGGTTACAGATTGAAGTCAGCAGCATGAAAAAAAATCAAATACAGAGTAAATGTTTACCAAATTTCATTTAAAAAATATCAGTTGTTTTATGTACATATTTGGCAAGAGGATGGTTAGTGCATGTATTTCTGCAATGTGGTCTGCTCATATCAGTCAACCACTTAGTGCAAGAAAACTGGACAAAGCCTGACAAAATAGGGGGGCAAAGGCCCAAATATAGGGATAGATTTTAAATATTGCTCTTATAAGCTTAGAAAGTTGCTAGAGTAACAAGGTTTGTGTTAACATACATTTTATGAAGGATCTGAATACTGAAACCCAAATGTATGTCATTGCCCCAGTCTCCTTCAATAAACACAACATGCCAAATGACATTTGACTACCTTTATTAAACTTTAATAAACATAACTTTATTGAACACTATTTTAACTTATTCATCACTATATGAATACCCTTATAACCCTTTAATAGGGCAGTGTAACCATGCTCACCAAACTCAAATAAGCAGTGTCCTCACCTTCAGTCACTTGCTTTTACTTATAAAGCAGCAACCTACAGCTCACTTTCTTTCCCCAACTCCTTGAATTAAATATCCAACCTCCTTTTACTAGGACAGCAAAATCTCTCTCAACCTAACCAAATAAGCAGTGTCCTCACCTCCACTCACTTACATTTACTTTTCAAGCAGAGTCCCACCTCTCACTATCATTCCCCAATTGAATTAAACATCCAACACCAGAGGGGGAACAGAAGACGGACAAGCCTATCCCTCTTCTCTGCCTAAACACCTAACCTATAAACTAACCACACAATCTTCAATGTTCCCAAAAGAGGGAGGGAGGGAGGGCGGGTAGCAAGTGCATGCTAAAATCTGATCCCTTACCAAGTTACACTCATGCAAAACCATTTATGCCCCTCCTTACTCTTATCTCATTTCCTCCCAGCCCTCCAAACTAATTAACTTTCTTACACAACCATCTTACTCCCATAACTATTCCTACCTGACCCAAACCTGAAGATGTCCGTGGAAAATTGGTTTGTTCCCAAACCTCATTTTTACCTACCCCATCAATAAACACACCACACCAAATGACATCTGATGACCTTTATTAAACTTGCCTAAACTTGGCTTTATTGAGCAATATTTTAATGTATTAATCACAATATAAATATCCTTATAAACATTTACTAGGGCAGCATAACCACTCTCACCCTACATAAACAGTGTCCTCACCTCCGCTTGCTTACTTTTACTTATTAAACACCGTCCAACTGCTCATTATCATTCCCAAACGCAACAAATTAAACACCAACACCAGAGGGAGAACAGAAGAGGGCCAAGCCTGCCCCTCTTCTCCGCCAACCAGCCTGACATATGCTGCCCCCCCCTTATTTACTCCAAAACCTTCAACAAACCTCCAAAAACAAACCTAAGTGTACATTAAAGAGGTCTCAGCCAAATTCATTCAGGTGTACTCCATCTTCTCTGAACCAAACTGTATCCTTGTCATTGTCATCTGAATGCCCTATCATATAAATACCTAAAGCAGTCAGTTGCCTAACTAGCCCAAAATTAACAACCAATGAACCCTCTCCAAAGCCAAAAAAAATGTGATGCTACCTCCAGCCACACAATACACATACCTGGGTATAACCTCTTTAAATAAACAGATCCTCAGTAATCCTAACTACCAAAGGTAGCTTCAGAATTATTCCCAACATACAAACCACAGTCCAAGATTTATTAAAGTCACATAACCCTGCCACTCGTGCAGCTATGCTAATCACAGCTAAGTTCACCTTTACTGACTGAACTACCTTATATTGTTCCCAATCCTGAACCAAATGTTTCAACCATAATCATTCTGATCCAACTCCTTCCTCCTCAGGCAGCTGCAACACAAATTAACAAAAATCTCACAAAGCCCTACCATACACCTTCCTTTTAAAAGTTGCCCAGGATTCCTGCACCAAGCATCTGATTATTCCTGGCCATCTTGACACACCTCATCTGGCCACAGCATCAGCTTGTACCACTGCCAAATTGCCCGAATGAAAATTAAAACTTTTTTCCTGCAACAACTTCTGCTAGAGTTTTAACACCAGCCAAACTGGAACTAACTCACAACAACCAAAATCCCTCCTCCAATTGCCTTTCCATCATGCAGACCAGCAAGCCACAAACCATTCTGCCCAAAATATAACCCCATCACAAGACTTCCTACCGCGTCTGCAAACAATTGCAAATCCCCTTGAACAACCCAATTCACCTGCCAAAAAGCCATACCATTAGACTGCTTCAAAAAGACAACCACAATGCCAAATCAGTAAGCACCAACTTATTAACCCTCAACCAATGATGTTTGCTTTTTACCCAGTTCAACAAAAAAGGTCACAAACACACAAATGAAACAACCCAGGTGAACTGCCTGACATACAAAATTCCAGAGCCTGAAGAGCTCCATGACATCCTTAATACACACCCTGTCCTTGGATTTCACCCACTGAATCTTTTGTTTCAAGTGAGTTACCTTCTCATCTGGTAAATAAAACAAACCAAATCTGACCTCAAAACAGTTACAAGTGGAGTACCACAGGGTTCCGTCCTGGAACCTCTCCTGTTTGGTATCTACTTCTCTGAAGTACAGGCTAACACAGAAGGCCTCTGGCTAATGAAGTTTGCAGATGACTGCAAACTAGGAGCCACAGTCAAGTCCCCAAATGATGTAGACATCCTACAGAAGGGCCTCGCTTAGACAGATGCCTGGTGTCAGAGCCATGGTCTCAAGTTCAACGCAAAAAAGTGCAGTGTCATCCTCTTTGGTACAAACTCTGTACCCATGAATTACAACATAGACAGCAATCTAGTTAACACCGAATGTGTGATAAAAGACCTTGGGACCCAGGTGGACAGTAGTCTCTCCTTTGAGAGTCACAAAGCCACGATAGTCAGGAAGTCCTTCTATGTGGCACATCTCAACATAAAAGGGTTCTCATCCAGGAAAAAAGAGGTCATTGTTCCCCTCTACTTGACACTCATTAGACCCATTATAGAGTACAACACCCCTTTTGGAATGTACCTCACAAGACATCTGCAGCAGCTGGAAAGGCCACATAAGTACCTCACAAAGAGGATTAGTGGTCTCAAACAAATGCCCTACACTGACCACCTCAAAAAACTCCAGCTTTACTCCGTAGCATATCACCTACTCCGAGGTGATCTCTGACTAATATATAAAACAATGTCAAACCCAGAGCTGTTGGACATGCTACACCTAAAGAAATCCCAATCCCTCCATGCTACACGCTCTAGGGACCTAAACCTTGTCACCACAATAAACAGGACATGCTGGAGGGATAGATTCCTGTCCCAGAGACTTTCCATACTCTGGAACAGGCTACCCATCTATGTCAAGCAAAGTTCTTCATTAGCACTCCAAGAAAAATCTTGATGAATGAATGGGAAATAAGAAATACACCCCGGGGATCACTTCTGTGTCTCTGCTCAACAGTGGCATGGGAAAATAACTTTCTTGGGTGGCGTAAGCCAGGGAACCTTGTTGGCTAGGCTTACATAGGCCCTTGGGCCAATAGCCTAGTACCTACCTATGAATCTATGAACCTATAAACCATGGCCTGCATTCACTAGCAATTCCAGAAAATCAATACCTTGCTTGGGACTTCAAACTAGCCAGTGGAAGACCTGGTTCTTCAACCATCCCCAAAACACATGAATACCTAGTAAAGCTCCATTAAACCCTTTACCTACTCTTAGAATTTCATCCAGATAATGTACCTCCTTCTGACTGCCCACCCACTGCTGCGAAATCGAATGGCGAGCAGTGCTAAACCTCTCAAATTAGCACAGACCACCAAGCATTCCATTGACATAGCCTTGCCAAAGTAAAACCTAAACCCAGCTACCATGCCCAACCACATCACTGTTCCTCCCAAACTGATAATAAATGAAAACCTGATTCAAATAAATGAAAAACAAATTCAGTACCTACCTGCACCAACCATAGGTCCATAAACCCCTGAATGACCTGCACTGCATTATCCAAAGACACATAACTGACTTGTGCATCATCTCCCGAAATAAAATCACTCACAGAATTCCCCTAGGGAGAAGACAAATGGTGAATCAAACAAAATTCCCTGCTGACTTCCTAGGAACCAACTCCAACAGAGAAACCTTAAAGCTGTTAAAGGAAGGAATATCAAATAGACCCATTTACTTGAACGATGTTTTTATTTTCTTTCACAGATGTGATCATTTGATGGAATGCATTTTGCACATATGATAGTAAACCTATACATATATATATATATATATATATATATATATATATATATATATATTTACACACACACGCACACACACATATAAATATATATATGGGTTCCGGATGTTTGCTCAAATGAGCAAACGACCAAAACCCAAATGGCCGGGCATACTTACGCAAAAGTGCTTTTCATCGAAGAAGCACTTTTGCGTAAGTATGCCTGTTGCCGAGGCTGTACTACAGTGCAGGTAAGGGAAATTTCCCTTTTCCCCACTGTAGTGCTGTCCCGGACTGAGAATATAAATGTAGGGGGGTGTGGGGGGTGCAGCCCTCCACATGCGGGGGTGCAGGGCTTTGCCCTTTTTTTTTTTTCTAACATGCTTTAACAAAAGCCCTTTTTCGATAAAAGCACTTTCATTAAAGTGTGTTTGGTTATTATGGATTCAGACGTTTGCTCATTAGAGCAAACGTTCTAGATATATATATATATATATATATATATATATATATATATATATATGGGATATATATATCTATATATATATATATATATATATATATACACATATATATATATATATATATATATATTTTAACATATATAAATCTATTTAAAATTTTTACATTTTAAAGTTAATTTATCTTACATTATACCTTCTGTAATTGGAGTTTGGTTTATCATTGGCTGTTTACTATGTTTTAACTGCCATGATCTATTCAAGTGTGTTTCTGAGGCATGGAACTTTATGAATGGCTGATTGCTTTTGGAGGATCAGCTGTTATAGGTGGATTTAAATGACAGTATTTATGTAGGACTGTAGTGGATATTTACTATTGTGTGATGATCTTTCTAGAGAGGGATGAAAGCACTTACTAGTATTATATCTTATTGATGTGTTTAATAATACGTTGAATTTACATCCCACGTTTGTTTTTTGTTTTATTCAGCCATACCATCCTAAGATCCAGTTTGCCATTTGTCTTTTTTATTTTGTTTTTAACCTCTGTTGTTTTATTATCAAAATCCAAACCTGATATAAAAGTAAAGTAAAATAAAACAAAATAATATAAGAAAATACCTAATGGCATTACTAGACTGATGACCCCAGGGAACTCTTTCATTTTTTTTAAATAAAACCTAGTCATGCTCCCTAAACGTTAGAATGAAAACCCTGAACAGCAGTTATGATTACTACTGCATCACATCATAATTTGCACCAAGCTCATGCACAGATAACGGCTCTTACCCATGGCCATCTGGTTCATCCACAACTTACTTGAACAGCCACAATATTAAGTTTCCCTTATTTAATTTATTTTATTATTTTTTAAAACTTTGAAGTAAAGGCCATGTGGACAAGCAAAGTAATTTCCCACAATGGCCTACTCAACTTTAACCTCTAGACTCACTACGAGCATGTGTGACCAATGGCCCTCCCTCACTGCCACCCCACAATGCTCTAAATCTTTGGCAGTCAGCTGAGAAAACCCATAGTCACAAAAGAACTGCAATCCCGCACAGAAAAGGTGAGCCCAATGACCCACACTGCATACCACACCATCCCAGCCTGACAAACCCAAACAGGAGGCACAGAGCCTCTGAAATGAAATACTGCACTGACCATGATGTTCACCCTCTAAACAGAAGTACTAAGAGCTGGAGGGGTGCAGAGGAACCAGTTGCCCCAAACACCCCTTCCCATGTCAAATGCCCCAACTGCAATTGCAAACCACAAAACAGGAAGCCCAAATTTTTGATCACAGCTCACGACAAACAAGAAACATTGAACGACTGTTACCAGTCACAACCATCAGCCCACCCTACCAAATAGACACGGTCTTGTCTCACCAAATGCCTAGTGTGACAAAATAAAACTAAATGAAAACACCCTCGAACTGAAGAACACCGCCCACAACCACATCTCATCTTCCACTCACAATAAGCACATTACCCAGTCTCCTCTTTCAGAAGAAAATAATGTATTAAAACAGCAAACAACCACACTATCAGATCCATTTCCACTAAGCAGCACCCAACACCATGCCAGCCTGCCATGTAGGAAAACAAACCCAACAAAATACTCCACAGCACACCACTACCCCACACCAATCACACAGAACCCCCAGCCACCATTAATATAGCACTCAGCTAAGAAAAAATGAATAAATAAATAATTTAAAAAAAAAAAAAAAGATATATGTATATATATATATTATATCTTTTCACTCACACAGTAACAGATGCCCCACAATTCTCCGGGGCAAGGTCATCTCGGACGTATCACTTGTCTCAGTAAGTTCAAGCCAAGATCTGATACCCTACCCAGTTACACTCACACAAAACCAGCTAAGCCCTTCCTTCCTCTTACCTCACTCATTTCCTCCCAACCCTCCTACTTTCCCAGTTTAACCCTTCAATCCCCACCACAATAACTTTCTTTTAGTACCATCTTACTCCCATAACTACTCCTACCTGACCCACATTCAAAGATGTCCCTGGACAAACTGGTTTGTTCCCAAACGTATTTTATTTAGTGACTTCAATCCTCAGACCATCCCAGTGATTTGCCAGAAAAACACAAACTTTATGAGGAATAGGCCAAAAATATGAGGCAAAAATCTATACATTCCTTGAAAATCTGGACAGTTGTGCAGTATGGGTATGCTCTTTACCTTAGTTTTAGTTTAAATTTGTCTAGATCAGAGTGTTGCCTTTTATTCATGATCTATTCTATTCCTGTAAACACTACATGCAGAAATTCTCACAAGCTTTTTTTTTTTTTTTTAGTTTTTATTAATAATGGCTAAATACTTTATATAAACTAGAAGAAGCATAGAAATGTATCAACATGGTTCACTATTTCTATTATATTACAGAATTGGGATAGTTATAAAATGGATCAGTTAGACATTATAATTCATTATAACCAGGTGGCACTTGTATGTTTTTTTTTTTTTTTTTTTTTTGCATTTATAACCTACTGGTGCCTCTAGACATCAAATATTGCTTGTTCTTCTTTGCATTAATAATTTTAAAACTGTGCTAAATAGAAAGTACTAAAAAATTAATCTTAAAGCTTACACAATGGCAACCACAAATATGTTGATATTTGACATCTGTCTAGTGCAGGCAAAGAGATTATA
The DNA here is from genome assembly GCF_019279795.1 of Protopterus annectens. NCBI lineage: Eukaryota > Metazoa > Chordata > Ceratodontiformes > Protopteridae > Protopterus > Protopterus annectens. The sequence continues at coordinate 452,562,679 of NC_056749.1, read as the reverse complement.
GTTGCTGTTCATATAATATTTATTTATATTGTCACACACTTCATACTTTTCTAAATACCAAGTAGCTACTAACAGTATGTGTTTACAAAATATTACAATTATGTTTACTGTACTTATAAACTCCACTTTAAAACCCAGAACCTAAAGAATGCTACCACTATAACAAATTGTCTATGCTGAACATTTTACCTTTACATTCCTTTATAAACACCTATGGTTCATTAGATATGAACATTTGTTTGAAAAGTGAGGCATAATTTGATTCAGTCAAAAAGCTTAGGCTCCATGATGTGGAAATTACTGTGAAAACTGCCAGATCTCCTTTGGAGGGAATGAGTTAAAGCAGAAGGTGCATTATTAATGCATAATGCATTATCTACCCTTTCATTGTTTTTTACTTTGGAATACACTAATGCTGTGTTTCTTCTTGACAGTTAACAAGGGAAGTGGTTGCCAACATGTTCTTTACCCTGCTAAGCTGCAACTTAAATAGGAAACAAACTTCTTTTCCACTTTGTGCCACAGAGCTTTACTTGCTAAATGAAAACATAAATATATCAGAAGCATCTACAATAACTGCTTAAGCTCATAAATATATTCTCACTAGGACATAAATGTAAAGTTATAGACTACCTGCAGTATTAGCCAACTAGTGCCCTAATGAAACCTGAACTGAGGAACCAGATGCATCTAATCTGTTAACTTTCTTGGTAAACAGAAAGTGCAAATCCACTAAAGGTATGACAGAGTTCTTAACATAATACAGCTGATAAAAGAACTAGCATCTCTTTATAAATGTGAATATAAAATGATAAAATTCTCTCACAGAACATACCCCTAAAAAGCACAACAATAGACTCCATCTTCTCATCTCAGGCTTGTAAGTGTGCATCTGTATGTGTGTGCAACTTCTTGTTGCTTCATAAATTCCCAAGTCATACTATTCATTTTTTCCTACTACCTTCTAACTAATATCCCTGCCGTGGTTTGGTTCTTTATATAATATTCTGCACAATCTGTTCATTTTATCTCCTTATATTATTGCATTTATTAGAGGAATACTTACCTCTATGACTTGTAATGCTTGCTTGTTGGTGTACCATCCATAGAGAGAGTATGTGTGTGTGTGTGTGTGTGTGTGTGTGTGTGTGTGTGTGTGTGTGTGTGTGTGTGTGTGTGTGTGTGTGTGCACGCAACAACAGCTTAAGCTCATAAATATACTCTGATTATGGCAGAAATGTACAGGTTGCTGCACCATTTAGGATGAGCATTTGTGCTTTACTATTATTGAAGTATGGGATCTGTCTCAGCTCCCTGTAACCTGGTTTGGCAGTTTGCATGAAGGACTAAAGCTCTGAGCAGTTAATAAGCCACTTCCTGTACTGATGGCTTCTTCTTCTTCTTCTTTCGGCTTTTTCCCAGTTAGGGGTCGCCACAGCGGATCATCTGTCTGCTCATGATTGGCAGTGGAGTTTTACAGTGTCGAGTTGCCAGCCTGGTGCCCAACCTTCCACAGAAGGCACACACACCCACACGCTCACACCTAGGGCCAATTTAGAGTGTCCAATCCACCTACTGCATATCTTTGGGATGTGGGAGGAAACTGGAGTAGCCAGAGGAAACCCACGCAACCAAAGGGAGGACATGCAGAATCCGCACAGAAGGCACCCCAGCCGAGAATCGAACTGGAGAACCTCTTGCTGTCTGGCGGCAACGCTAACCACTGCATCACCATGGCCGCCCACTTCTTGTACTGATGGCACAGGATTTTATTCTTTCTACCTTTATTTGCATACAATGTGACTCTTAGCAAGTCACTTAACCATAAAGTGCTACTGAGTCACCCCAGAAAAGAGTTTATTGCGTCTAGTGGGCTACCTGGTCAACAAGTAGGTAAAGTATCATATTATAAACTGATGAAATGGGTTTAGTGCATCTGTTAACATGTAGCACATTTATGATACGTTCCTGCTTTACTTGCTTTAAATGCAGTGTATTTGTGTTGTAAATCCTGATTCTGCCCAGTACTATGATGTATAGCTTGTACAGAGAGACATTATTATGCAGTGCATCACACGAAAAATCACAAATAAGATAAATGGCTGCAATCTGACTTTAGTAATGTTGCTTTTCTGTAGGGTTCATATGCCTATTCGGCAGTGTGCTTTTCATGTTGCTTTTGTCCGCAGTATGTGGTAGTGTATCAGTCAGCACAATGAGTACCTGCATAGTACGTGTATTTATTATATTTGATTTGAAATACCACCTTTATGTGATAATCATGGCATGTGTGGTGTTAGCAGTGGCATATGCAGTGTGATCGGCTGAGATCTGGCTGCCAGATGGACAAACAGACATACACATTGATGCTATGACGCTGTTTGTCAGAGGGAATTCTGTAACCAGACTGATCATTTGCAGTTCCACTACTTTCAATCATATTGCTTTTCCTGTGTTAAATATAGCCTTTGTTTTCAGTCTAGACTTTCTGTGAAATGAATGTCTCTCTTACAAGTAGATGCATCTGTTACCTGCTGGAGGAGACCTGAATTGTCCCACCTTTAATGGAAGTAAGGGACAGTAACCCAGGCTCTTAGTGTATACTAGTGCTCAACACTCTAGAAACTGTTTCAGACAAAGGCACATAACCAACTGGCAAAAAAGCAATGTGCTCTATTGACACCAATTCTGCAGTGGCTAAGACCACTGTGTTGTTTTGTTTTTCTAAACAACAGAATACAAAACATTTTGGATTATCTGGAAAATGACAAACACATGCAGACCTCATTCTTATACTATTCCTGACAAGATTAATGTTATCCTAATCAACTCTAAGACTAGTACTATGGGCTTAATTATTCTGCAATAAATAATTACTAGCAACCTATTTGGAAAATTAATTGATTAAATAGACATGTCTTCTTTTAGCTATTCTTGCTTAATAAATAGCTTTCCTCAAGGTTCTAACTTTGGAGTTCCATTAATATTTTTTATATATAAAACCAAAGGAAGAAGAAACAGTCACTGTCTTGATTTAATCATATGCTGCTGATGTTCTGACACATTTTGTTCTGGTAGACAATCATACAGCTCTAAATGGCCAATCATTTTTTTCCTGACAATGAAATCTAGTTTGCCTGAAGCAAGCAGGACTGACTGTAATCAAACTGAAAGTCGAACATTTTTGGATGAAAGCTGGTATCTGTATGCAGTTTTGAGTACTTTCTCTTGCTTACTGATAATGGCTTGTCTTTCTCCCAGCACTTTCAATTTCAAATATGAAACAGTAAACTTAGTTTTTGTGACAAACTTTTTTGTTTCTCAGGATAAAGAATTCACTGCTCAAGAATAATTTGAATTCTGAATTATTGCATAAATTTGAATGATGATGGAAGCATACAGCTGTTTTACACTAAATGTTACTATGTAAAAATCATGTTTACATAATATCAACTAATTTATTATGCTGTTGTACTTAGTCTAGTTTTTACTTACATTAATAGTTTAAAACTTTATGTCACCAGTAAGTCTTGGCAATAATTTCATTTGTTTGTCTTGTTGGACAGAATGTGTATCAAACACTAGTTGAAATGTTTTATTGATTTTATATACATTAAGTGCATTATATAAATATTTCATCCCACATGTACACATAAAATAAAAATAAAAACAGAGAGAATCTGCAGGTGGCTTACTGAGGCACAAGCATTCATAAAATACAATTAACAAACAAATGTCATTTTAGCAATAGCGCATGACTGGTACATTTCAGGTGAACTGGCAATCACATCTGCATATGTGTGTGTGTGTGTGTGTGTGTGTGTGTGTGTGTGTGTGTGTGTGTGTGTGTGTCCATGTATCTTGTAGGAAACTGCCATACTATCTAGGATGCATTTCTTATCTTACACCCATGGAATGTCAATTTAGGATCTGGCTTCCACTTGACCCTAAACTGGATAAAGCAGGTAGTTTGCGAAAAAATGAATGAAAGAATGAATATTGATCTAAAGTGTAAAATTGTGTTTTCATAGTATATTGGCATCATTCTGTGAACAGAATTAACCCTCAAAAAAATAACATAAAAAATATACTTGACACGGAATATAGAATTAAAAACTATGCTGTACATTAAAACATATTTATGACTTTTTCTGTTTGATACACAGAGAGTTTAAAAATTTTATGTAAAGTTTTAAGAGGAGCTGTGATTTTAACTTAATTAGAGAAATATTCCCTCTGGAAAATATGATGCATGGGGGCCTGGTTTCAATAGCAACAACATAGATTTTCATTTGTGTCTGTTTTTACATCAGCATCACATTTGCATCCTATGCTTGAGGTCTTACTTTCTTTCTATATTGCTATACTCAAATAATACTGTATAAAATTATAAAATGTATCTGCTTAAAGACAGAACATAAGTCAGATAAAACAACAAGTGTCTTCCCTTGGAAATAATTATTGCATTATTTTTCTGTACCTGCTAAACCTTATGTCTACTAAAAAATGATGGACAAAAGGTAGATAAACCTATAATCACATAAACACCATATGGAAAACATGCACACACGCATGCACACACACAGACACACACACACACACACACACACACATACATACACACACACACACACACACACACACACACACACTAAATTAGATTGTGACCGATTCACCTAGCTACATGTCTCTAGGATGTGGTACAAATCCAGAACCCTTTGAAAACCCCAGGCAGATACAGGTAGGATATGCAGATATCACAGAGAAGGTAATCCAGTTGTAAAACAAGTCGACGTGACTCAAGTATTGCAAGTTAGCAGCATTAACCATAGAGTGTTTACCATATTACAAAGTTATGAGCTGTTCTGCAAAAAAAACAAAGAACTTCAGTTTTGCCTGTGAATCATTTTATACCCAATGTATTGGCAAGCTTCATTTTGTATGAATCTATATTTTTCATTTCTTCTTTCCATTTCATTCAGCTCATCTCTTTCATACCTTCATCATAACCCAGTGTCTGGAAGACAGAAGGTCATCTAGACAACCAAAAATATGTTTGTATATACACTAACTTGGATTATTTCCACAACAGCTTTAAAGCATGGGGCTTTCAAATTACAGTTCCACTGACCCATGAGAGTTTCTACACATGCAGCTATTTCCTAGCTACAACATTTATGGGTGAATGTTTATCACTCACCCTTTCCCTATACAGAAAAAAGCCAAGCTTCCATTAAGGGTGAGGCTTACAGCCTTGTGAGTATTTACTTTTCTTCAGAAGGGGTCAGCCTATGCTAAACACAACTTCTGACCATCCCTGGCCAGAGGTTGTAGTTCAAAGGTCATTAGCAGATCCTGGGATATCCACATTTGTAACTCTAAAGGCATGTATTCCAAATTTACCCATCTGCTTACAACAAGATTATGCTATACAAAAAGTTCCCTGAGATGTTAATAAGAATCTCTTTCAGTCAACTAAGTAAAAACTAGACATTAGAAGAGACAAGAAGTGAAAAACTAAACAGGCACTTATCAGAGTCATTTATCATTACATCTTTACTGAACCACTAAATGAAGAAACTATGTATATAAACAAGCACCATCACTAGAGTGATCCATGTTATCAAGATGATAATGTGGGATGTTGACACATTCAGGCAATACTTAATAATCAAGGGAAGCACAAAATTAAATCAAAATATAAAATGATTTGTTAATCAGTTAAACGGATTGTGTCCACATACAAGCAGGCATTGTGTCTAGAGTCAAAATTCTGCAATTATATTAACATTATACATCTCACCGCACTGCTTTGATTTGTGTACAACTGTATCACTAAAGCTTGGTAAAAAAGCTATTTTATAAGCTCATGTGAACACATACTCAAGTAACACTTGCACCATAACATGAGCAAATGTGACAAAAAAGTAAATAAAATTTGCAGGGTGGCAAGGCACTCTTTGCATCCCCATTTGGTTCCTTTACCGTGACTGTTTCTTACCTTATTCTCATCTCTCCATCTCTCTCTCTCTCTGACTCTCTCTGTCTCTCTCTCTAAGGCTGTAGAATAAACATGAGGCATTTTAAAGGATTTTTATTTCAGTTCATGAATGGTACAAAGAACAATAATATCTGGCCAATTTTCAGGTCTGCTCTGGGGTTACATAAAAAGCATGACAGGATTGTTTTGGTGTTCTCTAGCTGGCTGTCAGGCTGCATCATCCAGAAAGTGCTAACATATGAAAAATATTATCTTGCTTATTTATTAATTGTTTTTAATCGGGGTACAGCACTGATCCCATTGGACCTTTTTCAGTCACAAACTGGGGTAAACACAATATATACAGAGTAAATGACAAAATGTAATATATATATATATATATATATATATATATATATATATATGTTTATATATATATATATATATATATATATATATATATATATATATATATATATATATATATATATGGGTCTACTTCATTTCACCTAACTTCCAATTCACTGACTTTCATTTCACTGACCCCATTTCACTGAAATTTCATTTGACTGACACTTCATTTCACTGACAGTTCATTTGACTGTCAAGTATTATTAGCAAGAAAATGGAATATGCCCCCTTCCCCACTGTAGTGTGACACTGGAGTTAGAATATATAGTTTGGGGGTGTGGGGGGGCACAGCTCCCCACATTGGGGGGTGTGGGGGGTGTAGCCCCCCACTTTATTTCATATGATATTGTTAAGTTTTGATATAATATTGCTTAGTAAAAGAAACGTAAGTGTGGGGCTTCGCCCCCACACCCCCCATTGTGGGGGGCTGTGCCCCCCACAGCCCCCAACTATATATTCTAACTCCAGGGTCACACTACAGTGGGGAAGGGGGCATATTCCATTTTCTTGCTAATAATACTTGTCAGTCAAATGAACTGTCAGTGAAATGAAGTGTCAGTGAAATGAAATTTCAGTCATTTGGTCTCAGTCAAATGGGAGCCAGTGAATTGGAAGTTAAGTGAAATGAAGTAGACCCATATATATATATATATATATATATATATATATATATATATATCTACTTCACATAATCATCGAACACCAAAATGTTCGACTTTCATATGGACGGGACCATATGATCGAACATTTGAATGTTCAAAAATGTGAAAAAAAAACGATACAAAAAAAAAATAAAATAAGCAGAGCTACCAGGGAGGCAAGCCCCCTTCTACTCCCCACACACCTCGATATTTAAATATACCAACTCCATGATTGCACTACAATGTGGTAAAGGGAAATCTTCCCATTCCATGCTCGGTTGAGATCCCCATTCAGACCGTTCAAACGTTTAAAAGTTCGAACATATGGTCTCTGCCATATGAAAGTCGAGCTTTTAAAAGTGCAACCTTCTGAAGGGGGCCCATATATATATATATATATATATATATATATATATATATATATATATATATATATATATATATGTGCAATGAGAATATTAGATGGGTATGAGGGTATAAAACAATAGATATGTGACATTACATGCAGAGTAACTTGCAAAACACAATATATGCATGCATCCTAAATAGAGTACATATGAAAGTTGGCAGACCAAAAGAATTACAAGGTTTAAACATGAAACAGATAAATGTAATATTAACTCTTAGTAACTTGAGGTGCTATACTTGAGCGTCTATGAGCCAAGTTTAGGTAGTTTGAGCCAAATGATAAGGACCGAAATCAGAGGACGGCACCGATGTTTGAAAAAAAATACTTGTACTGAGTGACAAGCCTTCCCATGCTCTGTTGTCTATTATAATTAAATATATCATTGCTACATTCCCTTTTCATCAAGGTTTTGCATTGTTGGAGGTGGAATTGTTAAGTAAAAAGGACTAGTCATTGGGCCCTGTCCTAAAGAATTTTTTTTTTATTTGGGCCCATTCATGCAGCTCAACTTAATGTGATTTCAGGCAATAGTTTTCAAGAATTCAATGCTTACTAAAAGGAATACTGGCATTATGTTATAATTCCTGTCTAATAATCAGTGAGTATACCAGCCCCTATGTGATGGATGGATCTTTCCAAGAGTGGCACATAAGTAACTAAAACAGCATGCTGGCCAAGCACAAAGACCTCTATTGTCAACCCAGGATACCCCCTGTTTGTCTATGGTGTCTTCAAGACCAGCAGGATAAAAATACCTGGGTTTTTTGATTATGACACATATCAGGGTGCCTCTCTTCCCATTCAACACGTTGTTGACTGTTTTCAGTTTTCTAAACCTCTGGTCATACCAAAACCAGGACTTGCCACCTCCAAAATGGTGTATGCCCCTTATAATAACAAAGTATGTAAGCAAAGCAAATGCTTGCAAAGAATAATTTTTTTTCCAGACAGCTGTAACATATATGAAGCTGAGTAGCCAGTTGTCCCAGATAGGAATGCTAACTCTTGGAATAAGGAAAGCCACACAGTACCGACCAAACCTGATTTATTAAGCAAGATACAAAAATAAAAATGAGAACGAATAAAAGCAACATCAAATGTACTAAGCGCTTTCACCCTGTCATAACTAGGGCATCATCAGAGTACTGAAAACACAAGGACACTTCCACCCCTTTATATACGTAATGAAATGAATAATTCATTGAATAATTGACAAGAAAGATTAAGACCATCTTTCCTATGTTCATCCTGGTCCAGAGGAATAGTGAATAGGCACTGGGTAGGGATGGGATGGCAGTTTTGCTTCCATACAACTGATGATATGCCAACTTATGTTATTCTAAGGTTGCTCAAAGAGATTAGACATCGATTTACATTTCTAATGAATGTTAAATGTGGATAACAGAATCTTGGAATGTCAAAGGACTCCAGAACATGAAAAAAAGAAAGCTGTTTTTTCATTTGTTTCTCAAATCATCAGCATGTTGTATTTTGCTACAAGAAACGCATATGACTAATGACCAGTGGGAGTCAGTGAAGGATAAGAAATGGGTTAGGAAGATTGTGACGGCGGAAGGAACAACAAATAGTGCAGGGGTGGCAATTTTAATTAAGAATCAATTTCAGGGAGATATTATGGATGTGAAAATGGATCAGGAGGGTAGATGGTGTTTGGTCCTTCTCACATCCAAATGTTATGATAAACCTATAGTACTAATATGTGTATATGCCCCTAATGTTAATCAGCATCATTTCATAGCTTCAATCTATTCCATTTTACAGTTATATAATAATTGCTATATAGTGTTGGGAGGTGACTGGAACTCTTATCAAGATCCTAAATTAGACAAGTTGGGTGCTTCTCCAGCGTTCAATAAACAGGCAATGGTAGCATTGAAAGAATTGAAAATGGATTTCAAACTCTATGACCCTTTTAAACACATACACTCACAAGGGAAAGCAGAGAATTTTACTTTTTATTCAACCTGTTATAAAATGTGGTCGAGAATTGACTTTTTCTTAATTTCAGAGGTGCTGTTCTGAGCTGACCCTAGTGTTTCTAATCAAGTCAGACAACTCTCAGACCATTCAAAGATAACTTTAACCTTAAACAGCAGTAATATGAATACTAAGAGGCTTCGGAGGTATAATTGGTCCTTGAACCCATATTTACTAACCAAGGAGGATATATTAATGGAAGTCAAGGAGATACTTAAACAGTCACTAAATAATATTTCCCAAAATAGACACCCAATAGATATAGAATGGGCTACAACTAAAACGCAGCTAAGAGGACTATTTATCCAAAAAGCTACATATTATAAAAAAATTGCAAAAGAAGACTCAATTGGATTTAGAAACTAAAATTCAATTATTGGACCAAGATTTGATGAGGAACTATAATGAACAGACAGAAACTGAGCTATTAAGAAGTCAAAAAGAACTATTTTTACTTCATAATAGAAATTTGTCACTTTATGAACAAAGAAATTTAGTTAAATATGCAAATCATATTCAAACCCCCTTGAAAGCATTAGCTCGTATCATTAACCAGACGAAATCAACATGATTCATTACTGAAATATACTATAACAATACTACATATACTGACAAGGCAGATATCATGAAGACCTTTGAAAAAATTTTTAATCAGATTTACGGTGAGAAGCAGACACTCTTGCAAGATAAAGACAGAAAAGATTTTCTACAGAAAATCACTTTCCCTAATATTGATAAGGAATTTCATAGAGATTTAATCAAACCGATTACAGTTGAGGAGATGTCCGAGACAATCAAGAAACTAAAGCCTCACAAAGCCCCAGGCCCAGATGGTTTGACCTCGGAATACTACAAATCTTTTAGTGAGATTCTGAGCAGTGTATTGGCACAGACTTTTAATTATATCACTCTAAATAGAATTAATGATCCTCATTTTAATGCCTCAAGGACAGTTCTGATATTAAAGGAGAAAGGTGATTCCAAAAATCCTGATAATTACAGGCCTATATCACTTTTGAACATGGACATGAAAATCATGACATCCATTCTGGCGAGTAGACTGAAAAAGGTAATAAACCCAATAATATCAGAGGAACAGGCGGGGTTTATGGATGGGAGACAGACCACGGATAATACCTTAATGCTCCATACTTTAATCGCTTATGCGAAATATAAAAACCTGAATTTGTACGCCCTAATTATTGATGCTCAGAAAGCATTTGATAGGGTTAATTTGGTTTATTTATTTGATACATTACCTTATTTTAATATACCGCAGGAGTTTATCTCAACATTAAGGATACTATATAAAAATGCATACACAAATTTATTTATAAATCACGAATGCTCGAATAGGATAAAAATCAAAAATGGTACCCGACAGGGCTGCCCATTATCTCCCATCTTATTTAATCTTTACTTGGAGCCCTTATTTTTACACCTTAAGCAAAATGTTTTTTATAATTCTCCTGTACCGTATGGAATAAAGGTTAGGATGGCTGCCTATGCAGATGATTTAAACATATATTGTACTACACCTGTTTCCGATACTGAAAAAATATTAGCTGCAATAGAAATCTTTGAGAGAATTTCCAACTACAAACTAAATTTTAAAAAATCTAAAATATTCCCATTAAAGACACCCACACCCTTTTCAATGCTACCATTGATAGGACAAGTAATGATGGAAGAAAAGATAAAATATCTGGGGATTGTCTTCTCAACTGAAAATAGAGATTTTTTTATAAACAATGTAAAGTCAACTACAGATCAAATAACATTGGATCTTGAGAGATGGAGTAGATTGAAGTTACCAATGATGGCAAGAGCAGCTATCATAAGAATAAATGTTCTTCCTAGAATGTTATATATTTTTAGAGCTGCACAACTCAGAATTACCAAAACATTCTTCAAACAGCTTCATGTAAGACTGGGAAGATTCCTTTGGGAACCTAGGAAGACAAGAATATCATATGAAAAATTGATGGCTCCAAAAAATAGGGGGGGGGGGCTGGAATTACCGGATTTCGAAATGTACTATTTAGTGATTCAGGCTAACAGGATTTTAAAGACGTCTTACTTCAATAGTGATAGTAGAAAATGGACACCCAAATGGGTGCTCTTAACGTACAAGCATATAAATGAAGTGGGAGTCAATGCTAAAGCATTACCCTTTTTAAATAATTGGACAATGAGTAAATATAAGTTAATGGAGCACATCAAAAGCTATATAACGGCAATTCAAACCCTTTTCGCTTCCTTAAATTTACTAAAATATATGATGGTTTTCCAACCGTTTCATAGGAACCCAAATTTAACAATTGGTGGTCAATTGATTGATCTAAAGAAATTCCCCTTAATCATGGAGTTAACTGTACTCGATTTAGATCCTTTTCTAGGAGTACCAGTACATGATATTCTAAAAGAAATAGAACTTTCTATTTCCTATTTAATTATAGTAAGACAGCTAAAAGACTTGGTTATAAACTATTTTAATAACTTTGAAATGAAAGGGGAGGATTTAACCATTTCTCGTAATCTATGGGAAGCGCTGTTGCAGGATAGAAAATATATAACTGCAGCATATAAATTAATAAAAGAGAGGAAGTATAATAATTATATTCTTTTATCGAGTTACTGGAGAGAGAAATTGATATTGCCAGATGACAATAAGATATTGGAGGCATTTAAGTTAACATTAAAGTCCGTATCCCTTCAGAAATTGGTATTTACGCAGCTGATGATATTTAACAATGCATACTATACTCATCTCACTTTGCACAAATCTGATGCAAAGAATTCACCCATATGCCCAGAATGCTTAGATCAGACAGCAGATTTGCTTCACATGTTCTGGAGTTGTAAGTGCATTTATAAATTGTGGAATTCATTAAAATTGCAGTTACAAAAAATGGGTTATCAAAATTCAACACTCTCTTGGGAGTTTATGACTCTTCATATTCCCCCGGAGAATCTAGATAAATCAAAAACTACTGTAATTATGAATATTTGCCTATTAATGAAATTATATATAGCCACAAATTGGTTGAACCCAGCACAGACATCGTGGGAAAATTTCAGATTGTTGGCAATAAAACACATCTTAGCGCATAAACTGTTAATTAGTGACCACAAGAAAAATATCAACAATATAAAAATATGGGAGCAAATTTTTAATATTGTTTTGGCTTAGAGGTTACTATCCACTTTTTCTCGGGAACCAGAGTATAGTCTAAATCAACCTTAGATTAGATAGAGAATGTACAGAAAAGACAGATTGTTGGCTTTGATTTGTTAATGTTGGATTTTTTTATTATTTTCCTTTTGATTGTTAGTGCTGTACCTTTGATCAATACATGAGGTTGATATATATGTGAAATTAACCAATGGAAGCATCTTGTATATATTGTATATAATGTGTGAATTTGTAATATGGTTGTGAAAAATAATAAAAAATGATTATTGGAAAAAAAAGACCATCTTTCCTACAATTACATTAAAAACCTGTTGTAATGAAAAATATGCATAAAATAAATACATTAATTCCATGCCAAACGAAATTGTTGTATAAATAAACAAATAATTAATAGAAAAAACATGTTAAAAATCAATAAATGTAAGATGTATTGAACAATTGTGATAAAAGTTAAACTGTTTCTTAAAGTAACAGTAATAAATAACAACTGAACAGATGTATAATATACCACAAACCGTAGTTACTTATAATAGAATAAATCAAGTAGATGAGATATAATAGATGATAATCTTAAAGTTCTTAATAATAATATATTTATGAGAAGAAAATACCAATAATTAAAAACAGTACAGTATAAAAAATAATAATAATATGTGTAATAAATAATATAAATATGAATAGTTAAGTATCAAAATACATTCAAATAAAATGTGATTTGTATTTTAATATACTTGAAATGGATATACGTTTGTTGATACCTGGTTTGGTACAAGCATTTAATCGTAATTGCCAGAGGCATTCCTTGGCCTCTAGTAAAGTCTGCTCATCACCACCCTTATGTGTATTAAAAGGTATTCTATCTATAATAAAAAATAAAAATCTCTTAAAATTTAAACATCTAGAACTATGTGTAAAAAGAGAACTTGTAGTTTTTTGATTTTTGATGTCCCTAACATGTTCAGCAATGCGTTCCCTTAGCTTCCGAATTGTTTTCCCAACATAGAAGGCTGAACATGTAGAACATGTTGCTAGATAAACTATCATCTTAGTGTTACAATTACAATGTCCCAGGCATCTAATAGTTCTATTAAAAGTATTAACAGCTACATAGGGACCATTGTTAATGTATTTACAGGTACGACAGGTCCCACATTTACTCATCTTAGACATTTTAGAAATATCTTTATTAGTATTCATATCAAAAATATCCTTTAGATTCCTCCCTCTGCTGAATGTAATTTTTGGATGACTACCAATAATATCTAATAATTCATTATTGTTCGAAAAAACACTTATCCAAGTCTCATGTATAATATTAACAATACTATAAGATATTTCATTGTATGGTAAAATAAAGGTGTCATTCCTTGAACTGTTAATATTTGTTCTTGAAATATTGTTACATCCAAATTTGATTATGGGTCTGTAAAATAAGTTTCTTTTGTTAATAATCTCCTTTTTAGTATTGTTAATAAGTTATTTAGGATAACCTCTGTCTAGGAACATGTCAGATAATTTCCCAATTTCAAATTCAAAAGACTTGTCACCACTAACTGTCCTAGATAGTCTAACCATTTGACCTTTAATTAAATTCCTTTTTTGATAATAAGGATGACAGCTATTAAAATGTAGGAAGGAATTTGAGAATGTCTTTTTTCTAAAAATATTGGAATGAATCTCATCTTTGTTAAAGGAAAAATCGATATCCAGGTATTGACAATTATTTTCAAATATTTTGCTAGTAAAATGTAAAAACTCTGTTGTTTTGCCTAGGAATTGTACAAATTCTAAAAATTCATCCTTTTCACCTGTTCAAAAAATAAGAATATCATCCAGGTATCTCAAATATAGGGCTATGTTGCCCCAGTAAGATGATGTAAAAACATGCTCAGTTTCCCACTCTGCTAACACCAGATTAGAATAAATTGGGGCACATCTGGCTCCCACAGCCACACTTGTTTTTTGTCTATAAAATTCACCTTGCATAACCATATAATTATTCTCAAGTACTATCTCCATCAACTCAGTCATTAGTTTACATTTGGCAACATTCATGCTGCTAAATTTCACAAGGCTACCTTCAAACATTTCAAGTCCTTGTTTATGAGGTATTACAGTAAAAAGGTTAACTACATCAATAGTAGCCATAATAGTTATAGGACTAATATCGGTAATATGCTGTCTAACTTGATCAAGACAGTGCCATGACTCTTTTAAAATATGTGGCAGGTTGGTAAGTGTATCCTTACAATGAACGTCAATAAAAGATGCTATAGCTTCTGTTTTAGAACCCCTAGCTGATACTCTAGGTCTAAAAGGTGGATTTCTAGAATCCTTGTGTATTTTAGGGATTCCAAAAATTGATGGGGTGACAGGAAACTCTACAAATAGATATGAATATTCACCTTTACTAATAGCCCCATCCATGAGAAATTCGTACAATAGCCAGTCAATTTTAGTGTAAGCCCTGGCCATTTCATATTTCGTGACCTTCTCATAGGTAGAATTATCACTAAGCATGATATTCATTTTATTGTAGTAATCAGTGTTAGTCATAATGACTACACCCCCACCTTTATCTGATTTCATGACTCTGTATTTATCATTCATAGTTAATTCTCTAAGACAGAACTTTTCAGATTCAGTAAGGTAAGAATGCTAACTCTGCCTGACTGTTTCTATCCAATGCCTTTAGCCTCCCCCAACACACAATCTTATTCCAGAATACATCATACCCCCAGACACACAATCTTATTCCATAATACATTATACTCCCCTGCCACACACAATCTTATTCCAGAATACATCATACTCCCCCAACACACAAACTTATTCCAGAATACATCATACTCCCCCAACACACAGTCTTATTCCAGAATACATCATACCCCCCCACACACAATCTTATTCCAGAATACATCATACTCCCCAACACACAATCTTATTCCAGAATACATCATACCCCCCACACAATCTTATTCCAGAATACATCATACTCCCCTGACACACAGTATTATTCCAGAATACATCATACCCCCCTCACACACAATCTTATTCCAGAATACATCATACTCCCCGGCACACAATCTTATTCCAGAATGCATCATACTCCCCCCACACAATCTTATTCCAGAATACATCATACTCCTCTGACACACAATCTTATTCCAGAATACATCATACTCTTCCGACACACAATCTTATTCCAGAATACATCATACTCCCCCCCGACACACAATGTTATTCCAGAATACATCATACTCCCCCGGCGCACAATCTTATTCCAGAATACATCATACCTCCTGGCACACAATCTTATTCCAGAATACATCATACTCCCCCCGACACACAATCTTATTCCAGAATACAAAAAACACTGTCACAACGAGCTGCCAAGGTCCAAAAAATCACACTTTTAGCTTATTTGAAAGATAGTTTGAAGCACTTTTCGTTTGCTTCGCAAGCAAACTTCTTCAGAAACAATAAACAAGCTACAATTCAAATCTCATATAGAAAGTGTCAGATGATCACAATAACACCAAGCTTAAAAATTAAAGGCAAACTCCTTCATAAAAAATAACACAGGCTTCACGAATAAAAAATAAGCAGTTTCAAAATTACAGAAATACTAGTAAAACATTAACATAATGTTTAAAAGTCATTCTAACTTCCCTAGTATAACATACTCAACTTGGTACTTAATCAAGTTAATTAACATATTACTTAAAAACATTATTGTTACTAAATATAAGGCTTCACTTGAAAAAGTGCTTACCAAAGGTGAACTATGGCTCACACATCTTACACATAATCATCTCTGTAAACTCTTCAACTTTAAAATACTGCTAATAGAGCAGGTTTCATTTAAACCTGGGAAATTATAAGCGTTCAGCTAGGGCATTATCAATTTTACCCTTGGCAATTTCATATTGATGTTCGTAAACTTCTGGATTCTTTAATTGATGAGGTTAGAACAAAGAGATCTAACCATACATATAAACCCATTTTAGGTGTTAGAGAATTAATCTCGGCACAAGATTATGAGCCAGACACAGTGACTGCAGATAGTCACAATGAACAGATGTATGTAGGTACAAGAGTTTTCAGTAAAATTTTATCACTACATTCACTATGCATAGTCACTCATGTATTAAGATTATTCAGAAGAATTGAGAACTATTTAAAACCAACCCAATGTTATTTAGTTGAATGGGTGACTTCCCTAAAGTAATTTTCAGGAGAGGTAGAAATTTGAAGAACTTGCTAGAACAGCAATGTCGTAGTACCCCTAAAATTACAGTTATGGGTAAATGCGAAAGTTGTAACTTTTGTAAATTTGTGGACATGGCCAATTTCTTTGTCATCAATGGCACTCGTTACAAACTTAAATTGAGATTCAATTGTAATTCCAAAAATGTGGTTTATTTGGCTAGGTACCAATGTTGTCCAGTATTTTATATTGGCAAAATGGAGCATAGACTCCATGATAGAGTTTACGAACATCAATATGCAATTGCCAAGGGCAAAATTGATAATGCCCTAGCTAAACATATTCAAGCCAACAAAGAACACAAATTCAAGTATATGGTCATTGATCAGGTCCTGCAGGACATTAGGGGTGGTCCCATGCCCCTACAGTTGGAAGAGTTAGAACTGTCCTGGCAAATTAAATAAGTGAAGCCTTATATTTAGTAACAATAATGTCTTTCAGTAATATGTTAATTAACTTGATTAAGTACCAAGTCAAGTATGTTATACTAGGGAAGTTAGAATGACTTTAAACATTATATTAATGTTTTACTAGTATTTCTGTAATTTTGAAACCACTTATTTTTTATTCGTGAGGCTGGTGTTATTTTTTATGAAGGAGTGTGCCTTTAATTTTTAAGCTTGGTGTTATGCTGTGTCAAGATTGGTTATTGTGATCATCTGACACTTTCTATATGAGATTTGAATTGTAGCTTGTTTATTGTTTCATAAGAAGTTTCCTTGCGAAGCAAATGAAAAGCGCTTGAAACTATCTTTCAAATAAACAAAAAGTTTGATTTTCGAACCTTAGCAGCTCGTTGTGACAGTGTTTTTTGTTTTCTACAGTTTGGTGTGCCTAATTTGTTTTAGTTATTCCAGAATACATCATATTCCCCATGACACACAATCTTATTCCAGAATACATCATACTCCCCCCGACACTCAATCTTATTCCAGAATACATCATACTCCCGCGACACACAATCTTATTCCAGAATAGATCATACTCCCCCCCCGACACACAGTCTTATTCCAGAATACATCATATCCCCCCACACACACACACTCACACACACACAAACACACACACACACACACACACACACACACACACACACACACACACACACACACACACACACACACACACACACACACACAATCTCATTCCAGAATACATCATACTCTGTGTGGTAAATAAGATCATGAACATCAACAAAATCTCCTCTAATCATTTTTTTATTTAACCAAGGAGAGGGATATGTTCTGTCAAGGCCAGACCAGAGGGAAAAGGAGGAGGAACTGATGACTGACCCACTGACTGCTGGCCTCTGCAGACTGGGTTGGTAATAGATGTGGGGCAAGAAGTAACTGCTGTGTTACAGAAACCTCTTGCCAAAGTACCCCTCTCTCTCTCACTAGCCAAAGTAGTCGTGTGTTGAATGAGAACAAGGCCCTTCTCAATGATCCAGTCAAACAACCAAGCCTTGCAATCTTCAGACAATGTCTCTAAAACTACTACCACTGATGAGTCTCGGGCTTGGTTGACAGTTCCTAGGAAAGAGAGTAGAGAGGTTATTGCTATGGCCTGGGTGGAAGCCATGTTGGGTAGGTGTAAGAAGATTGTTTTGGGTCAGGAAAAGCATAAGTTGGAGGTGGATGCACTTTTCTAGAATTTTGGAGATTGGTGAGAGCAGAGCAATAGGGCGGAAGTTTGAGATGCTGGTCTTTTTACCTCCTTTATGAAGAGGAAGAATATAAATTGGGTACCAGAGTTTGGGGATATATGATTCCTTTATACATATGTTAATAATGATGCTGATTGAAAGAGCTATACCATCAGCAGCCCATTTTAGGAAGGAGTAGGGAATATTGTCAGGAGCATTAGAACAATGTTTAAGTTTGGACAGAAGTCATTTTATAAAGTTAGTAGAGACAGGTTTGAGCTCAAACATAAGGGGAGGGTTATTGGGGGAGTTAGATGGGGAAGAGTGAGGGGCTGGTGGGTTATTGTTAGGAAAGGTCTTGGTCAGGTCAGAAATAGTTTCTATGAAAAATTATATAAATTCAGAGCCTAGTTCAAGATCGGATTTACTTGGGTCAGGACAGGGATTATTCTTGGAGCCTGGCTTGAGGTGTGAGTTTATTGATTTCCAGAATTGCTTGGGGGTTTTGTTGTTATTGGACTGGAGCTTGATATAGTAGGATTTTTTGTCCTTGATGATTAGCTGTTTTGCAGGATTACGGAGCTGTTTGTATTGGAGCAAGGTATTGGGCAGTTTATTGTTTTGGTAAAGCTTCCATAGTTTGTCCCTTTGGTGCATAATTTGCTTTACATCTTTAGATAACCAAGGAAGTGTATTAGTTTTTATCATTTTGTTTCTCAGAGGGGCTAGGGAGTTTAGAATGTCTAGGAAGACAGAGTTGAAGCAGTCTATAGCATTGTCAAGTGTAAGGGTGTTTAGAATTTGCCAGTTAATTTGTTTGAAAATGTTTGAGAAAGTTGTGGGGTTGAAGCTACTGAGGTTGCGAGTGAGAATGTATTGATGCTGGTGTGGGGAAGAGCTAGTTGAGTGATGAATGAAAGATGGGAGGTGGTTGCTAATGGTGTCAGGAATTGTGTCAGAGTTGGTTACTTTATTTGGATTGCAGACTAGGATCCAGTCTATAGTGGATCCAGGAGGATTTATTTTGTTAAGTCGGGTGATGGAGAGGATTATTTGAGTAAAGTTATAGAGGTTAATGGATAGGGAGGGAGAGGGGCTATTGACTTTATTCCAGTCAATATTTACATCTCCTAGAATGTAAGATTCATAGTTAATTTCAGTAGAAGCCTATAGGAGAATATCTTCAAGGGTAGAAATGTTGTTACCGGGTGAGATATATAGGGCAATAATGCAGGTATCATTGTGTTTATTTATTTTTAGTAGTCCAGCAGTCAGTTCAGTGTTCTTCAATTGAGGAATTGGAATTTGGATGGGAATTAATGTAAAAAGGTTAGAGTAGACTAAGGCCACGCCACCACCTTTTTTATTTAGTTGGTCATTTCTGAGAGTATGAAATCCTATGGGGAAGGATCTCAGAGTCGGAGATATAGGGTCAGAGATGGCTAAGATGTCTATTTGGTTATGACTTAGCCAAGCTTGAAATTGGTGAATTTTGTTGTTAAGACTCTGGGCGTTGATAGTAAAGATTTTTAGGGTGTTGTGGGGGGAGGGAGGGGAAAAGGGGTAGGTGTTGCTAATAAAGGGACTAGGACCAGGGATGGGATGGATGTCTTCAGTTAGGACTAGTTTTTTAAAGGAAATATCCTTTAGCCTTTTGGGTTTGCAATGTATGAGTTTAGGTAGATCTAAGATTAGTT